>NC_138297.1:24930000-24967500 GCF_965601325.2 Salmo salar | reverse complement strand
CTGGACAAGAGAAATACCTATATAAGAATACTGTTCATCGACTACAGCTCAGCCTTCAATACCATAGTGCCCTCCAAGCTCATCACTAAGCTCAGGGCCCTGGGTCTGAACACCTCCCTGTGCAACTGGGTCCTGGACTTCTTGACGGGCCAACCCCAAGGGGTGAAGGTTTGTAACCCTTTAGGAACAAATCTAAAACGTTTTTTTCCCCCTAAGAGTGTATAGTGCACTACTTTTAACCAGAGCCCTATGAGCCCTGGTCAAAAGTAGTGCACTATATAGGGAATAGGGTGCCATTGGAGACGCCGCCTTAGTGTCACCTCAGGCTTTTACTGTAGTGATATACGATCCATTCGATGAGGTCATTGACATGCGCCAGAGGTCACACAATAACACAGTGAGTGTGTCATCTCATGACCTGTGATGGATTATCGATGTGTCTCATCTTTTATTGTCTGGGATTAATAGTTGGTTGATTAATATTGGGGATTTAGACAAACACACACACACACACGTATGTGCGCGCGTACACACACACACACACACACTAATGAAGAGGAGACTCGCATACATTGTATGATGCATGAAGGCACACATTCTTCCTCCACTGGTAACACTTAACCTTCCTGAGCACACAAGAGTTGACATTTTATTCGCCTTTCATTTGGCCCTGCCCCTCCTTTCATTAACATTTACATTCAGAAGCACGGCTGCATTCTGCACACAGTGGCTGATGAGGTTCACACACACACACACACACACACACACACACACACACACACACACACACACACACACACACACACACACACACACACACCACACACTGCTAAAGGTACCACCTGCTCATACATCAAGGAGACATTGTACTTGCTTGACCACAACCCTCTCTCCTAAAATGAAAATGTTTTTCATTACAATCCTTCATCTCCAAAAATAAAGAAATGATGAAATATCTAGTCTGGAGAAAATAACCGTTTTTCTACATTGGAGATGCATGAATCATACTCCACCACTCATCCAGGTAGCCTAGTGGTCAGAGCGTTGGGCCAGTAACCAGCAGGTAGCCTAGTGGTCAGAGCGTTGGGCCAGTAACCAGCAGGTAGCCTAGTGGTCAGAGCGTTGGGCCAGTAACCAGCAGGTAGCCTAGTGGTCAGAGCGTTGGGCCAGTAACCAGCAGGTAGCCTAGTGGTCAGAGCGTTGGGCCAGTAACCAGCAGGTAGCCTAGTGGTCAGAGCGTTGGGCCAGTAACCAGCAGGTAGCCTAGTGGTCAGAGCGTTGGGCCAGTAACCAGCAGGTAGCCTAGTGGTCAGAGCGTTGGGCCAGTAAGCAGCAGGTAGCCTAGTGGTCAGAGCGTTGGGCCAGTAACCAGCAGGTAGCCTAGTGGTCAGAGCGTTGGGCCAGTAACCAGCAGGTAGCCTAGTGGTCAGAGCGTTGGGCCAGTAACCAGCAGGTAGCCTAGTGGTCAGAGCGTTGGGCCAGTAACCAGCAGGTAGCCTAGTGGTCAGAGCGTTGGGCCAGTAACCAGCAGGTAGCCTAGTGGTCAGAGCGTTGGGCCAGTAACCAGCAGGTAGCCTAGTGGTCAGAGCGTTTGGCCAGTAACCAGCAGGTAGCCTAGTGGTCAGAGCGTTGGGCCAGTAACCAGCAGGTAGCCTAGTGGTCAGAGCGTTGGGCCAGTAAGCAGCAGGTAGCCTAGTGGTCAGAGCGTTGGGCCAGTAACCAGCAGGTAGCCTAGTGGTCAGAGCGTTGGGCCAGTAAGCAGCAGGTAGCCTAGTGGTCAGAGCGTTGGGCCAGTAACCAGCAGGTAGCCTAGTGGTCAGAGCGTTGGGCCAGTAAGCAGCAGGTAGCCTAGTGGTCAGAGCGTTGGGCCAGTAACCAGCAGGTAGCCTAGTGGTCAGAGCGTTGGGCCAGTAAGCAGCAGGTAGCCTAGTGGTCAGAGCGTTGGGCCAGTAACCGAAAGGTTGCTGGATTGAATCCCAGAGCTGACAAAGTAGAAATCTGCCAATCTGGCCCTGAGCAAGGCAGTTAACCCACTGTTCCCCGGGCGCCGAAGACGTGGATGTTGATTACGGCAGCTCCCCGCACCTCTCTGATGCGGAAGACACATTTCAGTTGAACACATTCAGTTGTACAACTGACTAGGTATTCCCCACTGTTATTACTCACAGACAGTCAACATCCAACACAACAGAGTCCTAACAACCAGCACAGAAGGGAAAACATAGACATGCACACACACACACACACACACACACACACACACACACACAAGAACTAAAAGGCAACCTTCACATTCCTGTGGTAGATTGAAGATGTAATGAAGATGTAATGGTATGTAGGGAAACCTGAAACTTTGTAATGTGTTGAACTGGAAAAGATGTAGGGGATATAACCACAAGATGTAAATGAACTCTTCATTATTCATTAACAACCTTGAAAAGTGGAGCTTCTGAAGGAGGGAGTGGGATAAAGGAGAGAGGGGGGAGGATAAAAGGAGGGAACAAGGGATGAGACTACATTCATTGAGAACACTGTACAGGTCACCTCCCGTGAATGTGGCTCATATAGAGAGGGTGCTTGTCAGATTGTGTCGCTGTGGTGATTATAATTCATTAAGACTGGGATAGTGGGGGTCTGGGGGACCACTGGAGAGCACTGGAGTAGGGGGTCAGGATGACTGGAGAGTACTGGAGTAGGGGGTCAGGATGACTGGAGAGTACTGGAGTAGGGGGTCAGGATGACTGGAGAGCACTGGAGTAGGGGGTCAGGATGACTGGAGAGCACTGGAGTAGGGGGTCAGAATGACTGGAGAGCACTGGAGTAGGGGGTCAGGATGACTGGAGAGTACTGGAGTAGGGGGTCAGGATGACTGGAGAGTACTGGAGTAGGGGGTCAGAATGACTGGAGAGCACTGGAGTAGGGGGTCAGAATGACTGGAGAGCACTGGAGTAGGGGGTCAGAATGACTGGAGAGCACTGGAGTAGGGGGTCAGAATGACTGGAGAGTACTGGAGTAGGGGGTCAGGATGACTGGAGAGTACTGGAGTAGGGGGTCAGGATGACTGGAGAGTACTGGAGTAGGGGGTCAGAATGACTGGAGAGTACTGGAGTAGGGGGTCAGAATGACTGGAGAGCACTGGAGTAGGGGGTCAGAATGACTGGAGAGTACTGGAGTAGGGGGTCAGAATGACTGGAGAGTACTGGAGTAGGGGGTCAGAATGACTGGAGAGCACTGGAGTAGGGGGTCAGAATGACTGGAGAGCACTGGAGTAGGGGGTCAGAATGACTGGAGAGTACTGGAGTAGGGGGTCAGGATGACTGGAGAGTGTGTGTGTGAGTGAGAGAGCAAGAGTGAGAGAGAGAGAGGTAGCGAGAGAGAGAGAGAGGAGCGAGAGAGAGAGAGAGAGAGAGAGAGAGAGAGAATACTTGTGTTACTTGGGTATGCTCACGTGTGCCAGATTGTGTTTCTGTATCTTTATGCTTTCATAAGAGTCTAATTAGCAGTTATACAAAAATCCAGGTTCCACTTCTGTATGTGATCAAAAGCAGATCAAGGACAGTAGATGCGTATTGCTATAGGGGCTAGTTATGGAGCAAACCCTATTGTCTTTAGAGGACAGACTACCTTACACCTTTCAACTCATTCATGCTGTCTATCACACCGCACCACAAATACCACTACCCCATCAGGCACCATACCGTGATGTCAAACCCTATATGCTAAGAGCCCAGTCTACCTGTGTCAACCTGGACTCCAGCCCTAACCTGGACTCCTCTTTCAACTTCAGTACTACTAGTCTCACCTCTCTTCCCCAACACCTGGGGTGTTAAGTGTTCTAAAGACAGGAGGGACAGTGCTAGGTAGGTGAGGATGTATGTCAACCCCCCTCCTTTGATGATGACTTGCCCCGTCCCTCCTCCTCCCCCGATCGATCGTCTCCCCCGGGGGCACCAGAGGCAATCAGGTGGTTGTGATTGGTGTCCCTCTCGCTCTCCTGACCCGTCTTGTCCACTCTCCATCAACCCGCTCTCTCCCCTTACCATTCTCTCATCTCTCTCTCTCTCCTCCCTTCATCCCTCTCTCCCCTAACCATTCTCTCATCTCTCTCTCTCTCCTCCCTCCATCCCTCTCTCCCCTTACCATTCTCTCCATCTCTCTGCACCATCCCGCCCTGTCGTCATGTGTCGCCTCTTCCGCTCACGTCAACTCTTCTTCGCTCTGTCTGTCCGTCTCTCTCTCTCTCTCTCTCCTCCCTCCATCCCTCTCTCCCTGCACCTCAGCCATCCAACCATCGTGTGTGCCTTATTATGTAAGCCAGTAACTTTACAAGTTAGGGGGTTTCCACTATGTATCCATTGGCCTTGCACCCTCTCTACACAGCAGACACACAGTAAAGACAAGAGAGATATCATCTAGACATAGGGGCCTAAACCATGAGCCAGAAACAGGGTTTAAAAGATGCCTTCCGCCACCCATCATGCTCCACTGCGCCTGGGCCGGGCCGGGCTCCATCGGTGGTATTGATCCAGAGACAAGGAGCTCATTGGGTGTGTGTGTTTGCTTGTCGGAGGGATCAGGGGAACCGGGCCCCCTACACACACACACACACACACACACACACACACACACACACACACACACACACACACACACACACACACACACACACACACACAGACAGGAAAGGACCATCGATTCGGTGTGTGTGTGTGGAGCGGTTAGCCACGGAGGGATGGGTAATCTACTACACATAAGATGTGGTGCAGTGGTGCAGTGTGTGAGTAACATGAACGTACTATGAAGTGTGTGTGGTTACATGTTAAAGTGGGAGTAGAGGCCCGCACACGTGTGCATCCGTATTTAAACCTAATTTGCAGTATGTGTTTTGTATGCGTTTGAGTGTGTGTGTAGAGTCTGTCTAACAGTCTCCACGTGGGTGTGTGAAAGAGATTGAAAATCGCATGCGCGTGTGTGTCTATGTCGGGCGCATACGTGCATGGGTACGTGTGTGTTTGTGCGTGCGTGCGTGCGTGCGTACGCTAGCCTCTTCGCCCCAGTGCCCGGTCACTCATGCTGATAGGAGGAGAAGGCTAGGCTAGGCTAAGCAGCGCCTAATAGGACCTGACGAGAGAAAGCTTAGCGCGGTCCGCGCCAAACCAGCCACACTAGTCGCTATAGCTGCTCAACCCTGCACCCTAACACCTGCTGGACCAGGGATGAACGCACGCACTCACTACTAGCGCATCTGACGCCAACTCACACACCAAGCCAAACCGCTCCAGTAATCCATAGGAAGTTTGGGAGTTGAGGGAGAGGGGTAGGAGAGATATGGTTGAGAGAGGTGGGAGAGTACCGGATTAGAGGAGTTAGGTACACGTGTGGAGTTAGATTGTGTTCATGCTTATATTATAGCAGATAATACTGTATGACTACACACTGGCTAGTCATGTGTCTGAAACGGACAGGGTGAATGAGTGACGGAGAGAGAGAGAGAGAGAGAGATGAACAGACAGATTTAAAACGGAGGTAGACGAAGACAAGTGATCCCGAGGTTTCGGTGGACAGAACGTTTTGTTAGGAAAAGTCGAAAAAAGACAAATACAACTATGCAGACAGCAAAGGAGAGAGGGATGGGGTGAAAAAGGGGGGGGGGAGAAACGACAGAAGCACTGGTATGGACGGAGGAGGTGGGAGGGATGGGGTGAAAAAGGGGGGGGGAGAAACGACAGAAGCACTGGTATGGACGGAGGAGGTGGGAGGGATGGGGTGAAAAGGGGGGGGGGAGAAACGACAGAAGCACTGGTATGGACGGAGGAGATGGGAGGGATGGGGTGAAAAGGGGGGGGGAGAAACGACAGAAGCACTGGTATGGACGGAGGAGATGGGAGGGATGGGGTGAAAAGGGGGGGGGGGAGAAACGACAGAAGCACTGGTATGGACGGAGGAGATGGGAGGGATGGGGTGAAAAGGGGGGGGGGGGAGAAACGACAGAAGCACTGGTATGGACGGAGGAGATGGGAGGGATGGGGTGAAAAGGGGGGGGGGGGGAGAAACGACAGAAGCACTGGTATGGACGGAGGAGATGGGAGGGATGGGGTGAAAAGGGGGGGGGGGGGAGAAACGACAGAAGCACTGGTATGGACGGAGGAGATGGGAGGGATGGGGTGAAAAGGGGGGGGGGGGAGAAACGACAGAAGCACTGGTATGGACGGAGGAGATGGGAGGGATGCTATTAACGTTTGAGACACATGCATTGCATCGGGGAAAGACGGGAGGAGCGAGTGATGGATGCAAAAGACAACGGGAAGAGAAGAGGAGAGACAGGGGAGGGATAGGAGGACGGCAGGACGAGAGGAGAGGAAGGGAAATTGTAGTTTGGTGGGGTGAAGAGAGAGGATACTTGAAGAACAGTCGAGGCGGAGAGGTAGTCTGGGGAGATGCAGAGAGAAAGAGAGAGAGAGAGAGAGAGAGAGACAGACAGACAGACAGAGCGAGACAGACAGAGGGGGAGAAAGAGTGAAATAGAGAGAGTGAAAAAGAGAGAGAGAGAGAGTGAAAGAGAGAGCAAGACAAAGAGAGAGAGAATGAAAGAGAGAGAGAGAGAGAGAGAGAGAGAGAGAGAGAGACAGACAGACAGACAGACAGACAGACAGACAGACAGACAGACAGACAGACAGACAGACAGACAGACAGACAGACAGACAGACAGACAGACAGACAGACAGACAGACAGACAGACAGACAGAGGGGGAGAAAGAGTGAAATAGAGAAATAGAGAGAGTGAAAAAGAGAGAGAGAGAGAGTGAAAGAGAGAGCAAGACAAAGAGAGAGAGAATGAAAGAGAGAGAGAGAGAGAGAGAGAGAGAGAGCGCAAGATAGTTCTTAGAGAAGTACAGTGGAGCAGGGTAAAGGGAAGGCGAAGAGAGAATTCACTTGGACAGCTGTCATAACAGTTTCACCCTACTGTCTGACTGGACTGATCTGACCTAGCTGAACTATGGAGAGAGCAGGGGAGAATGACTGCTCCTTCTCATTGAAGCCACCGAAGTTCAAGACCGACTGCGCTACTGCAGGCATTGTTAGCAGAAAACAGGATCCCGATTATAGGGAATGGAAATATTGCAATCTTCATGTTAAAAAAATTAAATTCTAAGACAATCAAGGTTCCAATAATTGCTTCTAATAGATCAGATGTATTTCCTTGAACCAATTATTTTTAGTTAGTTGCCAATGGCAGCCTGCAGTACCCTGGTCGGCCTCCAATTTGAGTTATGCAATACGAGGGGGCAGCACTGAGCTAGCCTGCAACATCACTTCCTGGAGTAGCTCAAACTGTGCATGTTATGTATCCATGAGATGCCATCTTAACCGACTTCCTTTGGCATCAATGCGCTATTGAGTCTTCACATAGGAATGAATGGTGTCACGTGATCGATGGCTTTGTCCATTCATATACAGTCATTGGGAGCGAGGGAGGGTAGAAGTGAGTTAATGTTCCAAGGGTGCACTTTATAGTTGTTCCTAGAGAGGGAGGAGGAGGTGGGAGGAGGAGGGGGGAGGAGGAGGGAGGAGGAGGAGGGAGGAGGAGGGAGGAGGAGGTGGGAGGAGGAGGTGGGAGGAGGAAGGAGGAGGTGGGAGGAGGAGGAGGGAGGAGGAGGTGGGAGGAGGAGGAGGGAGGAGGAGGTGGGAGGAGGAGGGAGGAGGAGGAGGTGGGAGGAGGAGGGAGGAGGAGGGAGGAGGAGGTGGGAGGGGGAGGGAGGAGGAGGTGGGAGGAGGAGGGAGGAGGTGGAGGAGGAGGTGGAGGAGGGAGGAGGTGGAGGAGGTGGAGGAGGAGGTGGAGGAGGGAGGAGGAGGTGGAGGAGGTGGAGGAGGAGAGAGGCTGGGGATGCTGATGCTGTTGACTGTGAGTCTGGAGGGGTGAACTGAAGTACTGGGTTCATGAAGCACAGTCCCATTCACACACAGCACAGTCCCATTCACACACAGCACAGGCACATTCACACACAGTCCCATTCACACACAGCACAGACACATTCACACACAGCACAGACACATTCACACACAGCACAGTCCCATTCACACACAGCACAGTCCCATTCACACACAGCACAGTCCCATTCACACATCACAGTCACATTCACACACAGAGCACAGTCCCATTCACACACAGCACAGACCCATTCACACACAGCACAGTCCCATTCACACACAGCACAGACACATTCACACACAGCACAGTCCCATTCACACACAGCACAGTCCCATTCACACACAGCACAGACACATTCACACACAGCACAGACACATTCACACACAGCACAGTCCCCTTCACACACAGCACAGGCACATTCACAGACAGCACAGTCCCATTCACACATCACAGTCACATTCACACACAGAGCACAGCCCCATTCACACACAGCACAGACCCATTCACACACAGCACAGTCCCATTCACACACAGCACAGACACATTCACACACCGCACAGTCCCATTCACACACATCACAGTCACATTCACACACAGCACATTCCCATTCATACACAGAACAGTCCCATTCACACACAGCACAGTCCCATTCACACACATCACAGTCACATTCACACACCGCACAGTCCCATTCACACACAGTACAGACACATTCACACACACAGCACAGTCCCATTCACACACAGCACAGTCCCATTCACACACAGCACAGACACATTCACACACCGCACAGTCCCATTCACACACAGCTCAGTCACATTCATACACAGCACAGTCCCATTCACACACAGAACAGTCCCATTCACACACAGCACAGTCCCATTCACACACATCACAGTCACATTCACACACCGCACAGTCCCATTCACACACATCACAGACACATTCACACACAGCACAGACACATTCACACACAGCACAGTCCCATTCACACATCACAGTCACATTCACACACACAGCACAGTCCCATTCACACACAGCACAGACCCATTCACACACAGCACAGTTCCATTCACACACAGCACAGACACATTCACACACCGCAAAGTCCCATTCACACACATCACAGTCACATTCACACACAGCACAGTCCCATTCACACACAGAACAGTCCCATTCACACACAGCACAGTCCCATTCACACAAATCACTGTCACATTCACACACCGCACAGTCCCATTCACACACAGCACAGACACATTCACACACAGCACAGTCCCATTCACACACAGCACAGTCCCATTCACACACAGCACAGACACATTCACACACCGCACAGTCCCATTCACACACATCACAGTCACATTCACACACAGTACAGTCCCATTCACACACAGAACAGTCCCATTCACACACAGCACAGTCCCATTCACACACAGCACAGACACATTCACACACAGCACAGTCCCATTCACACACAGCACAGTCCCATTCACACACAGCACAGACACATTCACACACAGCACAGACACATTCACACACAGCACAGTCCCCTTCACACACAGCACAGGCACATTCACACACAGCACAGTCCCATTCACACATCACAGTCACATTCACACACAGAGCACAGTCCCATTCACACACAGCACAGACCCATTCACACACAGCACAGTCCCATTCACACACAGCACAGACACATTCACACACCGCACAGTCCCATTCACACACATCACAGTCACATTCACACACAGCACATTCCCATTCATACACAGAACAGTCCCATTCACACACAGCACAGTCCCATTCACACACATCACAGTCACATTCACACACCGCACAGTCCCATTCACACACAGTACAGACACATTCACACACACAGCACAGTCCCATTCACACACAGCACAGTCCCATTCACACACAGCACAGACACATTCACACACCGCACAGTCCCATTCACACACAGCTCAGTCACATTCATACACAGCACAGTCCCATTCACACACAGAACAGTCCCATTCACACACAGCACAGTCCCATTCACACACATCACAGTCACATTCACACACCGCACAGTCCCATTCACACACATCACAGACACATTCACACACAGCACAGACACATTCACACACAGCACAGTCCCATTCACACATCACAGTCACATTCACACACACAGCACAGTCCCATTCACACACAGCACAGACCCATTCACACACAGCACAGTTCCATTCACACACAGCACAGACACATTCACACACCGCAAAGTCCCATTCACAGACATCACAGTCACATTCACACACAGCACAGTCCCATTCACACACAGAACAGTCCCATTCACACACAGCACAGTCCCGTTCACACAAATCACTGTCACATTCACACACCGCACAGTCCCATTCACACACAGCACAGACACATTCACACACAGCACAGTCCCATTCACACACAGCACAGTCCCATTCACACACAGCACAGACACATTCACACACCGCACAGTCCCATTCACACACATCACAGTCACATTCACACACAGTACAGTCCCATTCACACACAGCACAGTCCCCTTCACACACAGCACAGTCCCCTTCACACACAGCACAGGCACATTCACACACAGCATAGTCCCCTCCACACACAGCACAGTCCCATTCACACACAGCACAGGCACATTCACACACAGCACAGTCCCATTCACACACAGCACAGTCCCATTCACACACAGCACAGTCCCCTTCACACACAGCACAGGCACATTCACACACAGCACAGACACATTCACACACAGCACAGTCCCATTCACACACAGCACAGTCCCATTCACACACAGCACAGTCCCATTCACACACAGCACAGACACATTCACACACAGCACAGTCCCATTCACACACAGCACAGTCCCCTTCACACACAGCACAGTCCCCTTCACACACAGCACAGGCACATTCACACACAGCACAGTCCCCTTCACACACAGCACAGGCACATTCACACACAGCACAGGCACATTCACACACAGCACAGTCCCCTTCACACACAGCACAGGCACATTCACACACAGCACAGTCCCATTCACACACAGCACAGTCCCCTTCACACACAGCACAGTCCCCTTCACACACAGCACAGGCACATTCACACACAGCACAGTCCCCTTCACACACAGCACAGGCACATTCACACACAGCACAGGCACATTCACACACAGCACAGTCCCATTCACACACAGCACAGTCCCATTCACACACAGCACAGACACATTCACACACCGCACAGTCCCATTCACACACAGCACTGTCCCATTCACACACAGAACAGTCCCATTCACACACAGAACAGTCCCATTCACACACAGCACAGTCCCATTCACACACATCACTGTCACATTCACACACCGCACAGTCCCATTCACACACAGCACAGACACATTCACACACAGCACAGTCCCATTCACACACAGCACAGGCCCATTCACACACAGCACAGACATATTCACACACCGCACAGTCCCATTCACACACATCACAGTCACATTCACACACAGAACAGTCCCATTCACACACAGCACAGTCCCATTCACACACATCACAGTCACATTCACACACCGCACAGTCCCATTCATACACAGCACAGACACATTCACACACCGCACAGTCCCATTCATACACAGCACAGACACATTCACACACAGCACAGTCCCATTCACACACAGCAGACACATTCACACACAGCACAGACACATTCACACACAGCACAGTCCCATTCACACACAGCACAGACACATTCACACACAGCACAGTCCCATTCACACACAGCACAGTCCCATTCACACACAGCACAGTCCCATTCACACACAGCACAGTCCCCTTCACACACAGCACAGTCCCCTTCACACACAGCACAGGCACATTCACACACAGCACAGTCCCCTTCACACACAGCACAGGCACATTCACACACAGCACAGTCCCATTCACACACAGCACAGTCCCCTTCACACACAGCACAGGCACATTCACACACAGCACAGTCCCATTCACACACAGCACAGTCCTTTTCACACACAGCACAGTCCCCTTCACACACAGCACAGGCACATTCACACACAGCACAGTCCCCTTCACACACAGCACAGTCCCATTCACACACAGCACAGGCACATTCACACACAGCACAGTCCCCTTCACACACAGCACAGGCACATTCACACACAGCACAGTCCCATTCACACACAGCACAGTCCCCTTCACACACAGCACAGTCCCCTCCACACACAGCACAGGCACATTCACACACAGCACAGTCCCCTCCACACACAGCACAGTCCCATTCACACACAGCACAGGCACATTCACACACAGCACAGTCCCATTCACACACAGCACAGTCCCATTCACACACAGCACAGTCCCCTTCACACACAGCACAGGCACATTCACACACAGCACAGACACATTCACACATAGCACAGTCCCATTCACACACAGCACAGTCCCATTCACACACAGCACAGACACATTCACACATAGCACAGTCCCATTCACACACAGCACAGTCCCATTCACACACAGCACAGTCCCATTCACACACAGCACAGACACATGTTTTATATATTTAAAAAAATGTTTTAACGCACTTCACTGAAAATTGCAATTGTCAAGCATATTCTGAATTTAATACATACACTAAAACTGCACTTACACATGAAGTTAAATATATGTAAACTACAGCATAGATATGGCAAAATGTGCATGAAACAGTGAAATCTACTCACTCTTTCATTTAGTCATCTTAAAACATGTCCTTCACAGAATGCAGTGACATCATAATAATCAGTCCAGTAATGTATCTGCTCAGAGCTTAATGTTTTGAGTATAAATAAGAAAACAGAGAGAGAGAGAGAGAGAGAGAGAAAATAAAGAAAAAGATCTTGAGCCCAATTTACGGCTTCTTCTAGTTTGAAAACAAAGAGGTTAAAACCCAGCCAAGTTGTCAGATTGACTGCCAGTTGAGTGTTCACAAAACACAGGCACGCGAGCACAGCCCACAAAGCCACCAAATATGAAATCTTTACATTCGAGGGGGAATGCCTTGCTTTTGTTGAACTTGTTTCTCTAAAACCAAGAATAGATAATCGGAATATAGTGTACAACAAGTATTGGTAGAGATTTGTTTCAGATCACACTATACACTTTGACCTAAAACCTCTTACTCAGTGGAGTTGGGTCAGCCATTTTCATAGAGGCATTTCTCTAGTCTCTGTGAGAGTTTTTTCCCCCTCATCCTTTTCACTGTCCCTTTTTTTCCTTTTCTCCAGTCAGCCAATTAATGAGCATATTTGTTTCATTCCAATAAACCAACAGAGGGATGAGAGAGGAAAAGAGATCAGAACAGAGGGATGAGAGAGGAAAAGAGATCAGAACAGAGGGATGAGAGAGGAAAAGAGATCAGAACAGAGGGATGAGAGAGGAAAAGAGATCAGAACAGAGGGATGAGAGAGGAAGAGAGATCAGAACAGAGGGATGAGAGAGGAAAAGAGATCAGAACAGAGGGATGAGAGAGGAAAAGAGATCAGAACAGAGGGATGAGAGAGGAAAAGAGATCAGAACAGAGGGATGAGAGAGGAAAAGAGATCAGAACAGAGGGATGAGAGAGGAAGAGAGATCAGAACAGAGGGATGAGAGAGGAAAAGAGATCAGAACAGAGGGATGAGAGAGGAAGAGAGATCAGAACAGAGGGATGAGAGAGGAAAAGAGATCAGAACAGAGGGATGAGAGAGGAAAAGAGATCAGAACAGAGGGATGAGAGAGGAAAAGAGATCAGAACAGAGGGATGAGAGAGGAAAAGAGATCAGAACAGAGGGATGAGAGAGGAAGAGAGATCAGAACAGAGGGATGAGAGAGGAAAAGAGATCAGAACAGAGGGATGAGAGAGGAAGAGTGATCAGAACAGAGGGATGAGAGAGGAAAAGAGATCAGAACAGAGGGATGAGAGAGGAAGAGAGATCAGAACAGAGGGATGAGAGAGGAAAAGAGATCAGAACAGAGGGATGAGAGAGGAAAAGAGATCAGAACAGAGGGATGAGAGAGGAAAAGAGATCAGAACAGAGGGATGAGAGAGGAAGAGAGATCAGAACAGAGGGATGAGAGAGGAAAAGAGATCAGAACAGAGGGATGAGAGAGGAAGAGAGATCAGAACAGAGGGATGAGAGAGGAAAAGAGATCAGAACAGAGGGATGAGAGAGGAAAAGAGATCAGAACAGAGGGATGAGAGAGGAAAAGAGATCAGAACAGAGGGATGAGAGAGGAAGAGAGATCAGAACAGAGGGATGAGAGAGGAAAAGAGATCAGAACAGAGGGATGAGAGAGGAAAAGAGATCAGAACAGAGGGATGAGAGAGGAAAAGAGATCAGAACAGAGGGATGAGAGAGGAAAAGAGATCAGAACAGAGGGATGAGAGAGGAAAAGAGATCAGAACAGAGGGATGAGAGAGGAAAAGAGATCAGAACAGAGGGATGAGAGAGGAAGAGAGATCAGAACAGAGGGATGAGAGAGGAAGAGAGATCAGAACAGAGGGATGAGAGAGGAAAAGAGATCAGAACAGAGGGATGAGAGAGGAAGAGAGATCAGAACAGAGGGATGAGAGAGGAAGAGTGATCAGAACAGAGGGATGAGAGAGGAAAAGAGATCAGAACAGAGGGATGAGAGAGGAAGAGAGATCAGAACAGAGGGATGAGAGAGGAAGAGAGATCAGAACAGAGGGAAGAGAGATCAGAACAGAGGGATGAGAGAGGAAGAGTGATCAGAACAGAGGGATGAGAGAGGAAAAGAGATCAGAACAGAGGGATGAGAGAGGAAAAGAGATCAGAACAGAGGGATGAGAGAGGAAGAGAGATCAGAACAGAGGGATGAGAGAGGAAAAGAGATCAGAACAGAGGGATGAGAGAGGAAGAGAGATCAGAACAGAGGGATGAGAGAGGAAAAGAGATCAGAACAGAGGGATGAGAGAGGAAAAGAGATCAGAACAGAGGGATGAGAGAGGAAAAGAGATCAGAACAGAGGGATGAGAGAGGAAAAGAGATCAGAACAGAGGGATGAGAGAGGAAGAGAGATCAGAACAGAGGGATGAGAGAGGAAAAGAGATCAGAACAGAGGGATGAGAGAGGAAGAGTGATCAGAACAGAGGGATGAGAGAGGAAAAGAGATCAGAACAGAGGGATGAGAGAGGAAGAGAGATCAGAACAGAGGGATGAGAGAGGAAAAGAGATCAGAACAGAGGGATGAGAGAGGAAAAGAGATCAGAACAGAGGGATGAGAGAGGAAAAGAGATCAGAACAGAGGGATGAGAGAGGAAGAGAGATCAGAACAGAGGGATGAGAGAGGAAAAGAGATCAGAACAGAGGGATGAGAGAGGAAGAGAGATCAGAACAGAGGGATGAGAGAGGAAAAGAGATCAGAACAGAGGGATGAGAGAGGAAAAGAGATCAGAACAGAGGGATGAGAGAGGAAAAGAGATCAGAACAGAGGGATGAGAGAGGAAGAGAGATCAGAACAGAGGGATGAGAGAGGAAAAGAGATCAGAACAGAGGGATGAGAGAGGAAAAGAGATCAGAACAGAGGGATGAGAGAGGAAAAGAGATCAGAACAGAGGGATGAGAGAGGAAAAGAGATCAGAACAGAGGGATGAGAGAGGAAAAGAGATCAGAACAGAGGGATGAGAGAGGAAAAGAGATCAGAACAGAGGGATGAGAGAGGAAGAGAGATCAGAACAGAGGGATGAGAGAGGAAGAGAGATCAGAACAGAGGGATGAGAGAGGAAAAGAGATCAGAACAGAGGGATGAGAGAGGAAGAGAGATCAGAACAGAGGGATGAGAGAGGAAGAGTGATCAGAACAGAGGGATGAGAGAGGAAAAGAGATCAGAACAGAGGGATGAGAGAGGAAGAGAGATCAGAACAGAGGGATGAGAGAGGAAGAGAGATCAGAACAGAGGGAAGAGAGATCAGAACAGAGGGATGAGAGAGGAAGAGTGATCAGAACAGAGGGATGAGAGAGGAAGAGAGATCAGAACAGAGGGATGAGAGAGGAAGAGAGATCAGAACAGAGGGATGAGAGAGGAAGAGAGATCAGAACAGAGGGATGAGAGAGGAAGAGTGATCAGAACAGAGGGATGAGAGAGGAAAAGAGATCAGAACAGAGGGATGAGAGAGGAAGAGAGATCAGAACAGAGGGATGAGAGAGGAAGAGAGATCAGAACAGAGGGATGAGAGAGGAAAAGAGATCAGAACAGAGGGATGAGAGAGGAAGAGAGATCAGAACAGAGGGATGAGAGAGGAAAAGAGATCAGAACAGAGGGATGAGAGAGGAAGAGAGATCAGAACAGAGGGATGAGAGAGGAAGAGAGATCAGAACAGAGGGATGAGAGAGGAAAAGAGATCAGAACAGAGGGATGAGAGAGGAAAAGAGATCAGAACAGAGGGATGAGAGAGGAAAAGAGATCAGAACAGAGGGATGAGAGAGGAAGAGAGATCAGAACAGAGGGATGAGAGAGGAAAAGAGATCAGAACAGAGGGATGAGAGAGGAAAAGAGATCAGAACAGAGGGATGAGAGAGGAAAAGAGATCAGAACAGAGGGATGAGAGAGGAAAAGAGATCAGAACAGAGGGATGAGAGAGGAAAAGAGATCAGAACAGAGGGATGAGAGAGGAAAAGAGATCAGAACAGAGGGATGAGAGAGGAAGAGAGATCAGAACAGAGGGATGAGAGAGGAAGAGAGATCAGAACAGAGGGATGAGAGAGGAAAAGAGATCAGAACAGAGGGATGAGAGAGGAAGAGAGATCAGAACAGAGGGATGAGAGAGGAAGAGTGATCAGAACAGAGGGATGAGAGAGGAAAAGAGATCAGAACAGAGGGATGAGAGAGGAAGAGAGATCAGAACAGAGGGATGAGAGAGGAAGAGAGATCAGAACAGAGGGATGAGAGAGGAAAAGAGATCAGAACAGAGGGATGAGAGAGGAAGAGAGATCAGAACAGAGGGATGAGAGAGGAAAAGAGATCAGAACAGAGGGATGAGAGAGGAAAAGAGATCAGAACAGAGGGATGAGAGAGGAAAAGAGATCAGAACAGAGGGATGAGAGAGGAAAATAGATCAGAACAGAGGGATGAGAGAGGAAAAGAGATCAGAACAGAGGGATGAGAGAGGAAAAGAGATCAGAACAGAGGGATGAGAGAGGAAAAGAGATCAGAACAGAGGGATGAGAGAGGAAAAGAGATCAGAACAGAGGGATGAGAGAGGAAAAGAGATCAGAACAGAGGGATGAGAGAGGAAGAGAGATCAGAACAGAGGGATGAGAGAGGAAAAGAGATCAGAACAGAGGGATGAGAGAGGAAAAGAGATCAGAACAGAGGGATGAGAGAGGAAAAGAGATCAGAACAGAGGGATGAGAGAGGAAAAGAGATCAGAACAGAGGGATGAGAGAGGAAGAGAGATCAGAACAGAGGGATGAGAGAGGAAAAGAGATCAGAACAGAGGGATGAGAGAGGAAGGTCATAGAGGATTCACAGAAAGGGCCAGCTTAGAAGACCATGACTGCTAGAGCGAAGACGGAGTGTGTAGTTGTGTGTGTGTGTGTGTGTGTGTGTGTGTGTGTGTGTGTGTGTGTGTGTGTGTGTGTGTGTGTGTGTGTGTGTGTGTGTGTGTGTGTGTGTGTGTGTGTGTGTGTGTGTGTGTGTGTATGTGTGTATGTGTGTGCATGCATGCATGCGTGTGACTGGCAGACTGGAGAAAAATAAGTTACTGGTAGGCAAACGCATCCCGAACGGATATAGAAATTAGATATAGATATGTGCCACAGATAGCTTCTAGAGCTATTCTAGCATTATACCAGACTTAGCAATGGCTGTAAATCCACCTCTATTGGATCATAACTTTGTGATTCTGCCATTTCCTCCAGAGTGTGTGTGTGTGTGTGTGTGTGTGTGTGTGTGTGTGTGTGTGTGTGTGTGTGTGTGTGTGTGTGTGTGTGTGTGTGTGTGTGGGAGGCTTGACAATGTAGACAGAGATGTACAGTGCCTTCTGAAAGTATTCATATCTTTTTTATTGTGTCACAGACTGAATTCAAAATGGATGAAATATACTTTTTTGAAATGAAAACATATTTTTATACATTTTTGCAAATTTAGCAAATGTATTTTTAAATGAAAAACAGAAATCTCTCATTTATATAAGTGTTCTCACCCCTGAGTCAATACTTTGTAAAAGCCCATTTGGAAGCAATTACAGCTGTGAGTCTTTCTGGGTAGGTCTCTAACAGCTTTCAACACCTGGATTGTGCAACATTTGCCTGCCAAATTGGTTGTTGATCATTGCTAGACAACCATTTTCAGGTTTTGCCATAGATTGTCAAGTAAATTTAAATCAAAACTGTAATGGCCACTCAGGAACATTCACTGTCTTCTTGGTAAGCAACTCCAGTTTAGATTTGGCCTTGTGTTTAAGGCTGTTGTCCTGCTGAAAGGTGAATCAATCTCCCAGTTAATTGCTTTCCCACATTTTTTGCAGTATTACTTTAGTGCCTTGTTGCAAACAGCATACATGTTTTGGAATATTTGTATTCTGTACAGGCTTCTTTCTTTTCACTCTCTCAATTAGGTAAGTATTGTAGAGTAACTACAATGTTGTTGATCCGTCTTATCACAGCCATTAAACTCTAACTGTTTCACCATTGGCCTCATAATTTCTGTTTTTCTTCCTCTCCGGCAACTAAGTTAAGAAGGACACCTGTATCTTTGTAGTGACTGGGTGTATTAATACGCTCTCCAAAGTGATATACTCCACGCTCCACACGCTCTCTCTCCATGCACTTTCCAGACAGACCTAGGCCCGCCTCTGTCACTCATTTGTTGTTGCTTGACCACAAGACACTTGCGTTCAGTCTCTGTATGATCAATGCAGCACATGCAACAATGTTGATGACAACGATGCTGTTTCCACTTTGCATCTTAATATAAATCCACAAGCGTTTTATAATTACACTATTATTTTTGTTTCTTACATCTGCAAACAGCTAGTGTGTCCTTTCTTAGCAAGTTGTGGCTAATTCGTGTTAGCCACTAATGCTAATAGCTAGTTAGCTGTCTAGCTAAGAAATGTACTGAGTCAGAGCAAACGTAGCTACAGTGGAAGTCGGAAGTTTATATACACTGAGGTTGGAGTCATTAAAACTTGTTTTTCAACCAATCCACAAATTTCTTGTTAACAAACGGAAGTTTTGGCAAGTCGGTTAGGACATCTACTTTGTGCATGACACAAGTAATTTTCCCAACAATTGTTTAAAGAAAGATTATTTCACTTATAACTCACTGTATCACAATTCCAGTGGGTCAGAAGTTTACATACACTGAATTGACTGTGCCTTTAAACAGCTTGGAAAATTTCAGAAAATGATGTCATGGCTTTAGAAGCTTCTGATAGGCTAAATGACATAATTTGAGTCAATTGGAGGTGTACCTGTGGATGTATTTCAAGGCCAACCTTCAAACTCAGTGCATCTTTGCTTGACATCATGGGAAAATCAAAAGAAATCATCAAAGATGAAGTCTGGATCATCCTTGGGAGCAATTTCCAAATGCCTGAAGGTATCACGTTAATCTGTACAAACAATAGTACACAAGTAAAAACACCATGGGACCACGCAGCCATCATACCGCTCAGGAAGGAGACAATCAGAATGGAGAAAAACCAATTGAAATCCCTTAAAATGTATGTGTTGATACCCTATGGTAACACACTACTCATAAAGCACATTTAGAATTTGTATTATTCAAAAACATTAAATATTGTCATCCAAAATTTGAAAAATGCTGTGATGTGATATTTTGGCCATATTGTCCAGCCCTACTTCACCATGCTCAAAGGGATATTCAATGTCTGCTTTGTTTTACCCATCTATCAATAGCTTTCCTTCTTTGCATTGGAAAACCTCCCTGGTCTTTGTGGTTGAATCCGTGTTTGAAAATAACTGCTCGACTGAGGGACCTTACAGATTGTTGTATGTGTGATGTACAGAGATGAGGATGTCATTCAAAAATAATGTTAAACAGGATTATCGCACACAGAGTGAGTCCATGCAACTTACAAAACATGACCAAAAGTATGTGGACACCTGCTCATCAAACATCTCATTCCAAAATCATGGGCATTAATATGGAGTTGGTCCTCCCTTTGCTGCTATAACAGCCTCCACTCTTCTGGGAAGGCTTCCACTAGATGTTGGAACATTGCTGCAGGGACTTGCTTCCATTCAGCCACAAGAGCATTAAGGAGGTCAGGCATTGATGTTGGGTGATTAGGCCTGGCTCGCAGTCGGTATTCCAATTCATCCCAAAGGTGTTCGATGGGGTTGAGGTCTGGGCTCTGTGCAAGCCAGTCAAGTTCTTCCACACCGATCTTGACAAACCATTTCTGTATGGACCGCTTTTTGTGCACAGAGGCATTGTCATGTTGAAACAAGAAAGGGCCGTCTCCAAACTGTTGCCACAAAGTTGGAAGCACAGGATCGTCTAGAACAGCTATTCCCAAACTGGGGAATGCCGTAGGGAGTACGTCAAAAAAATATGTGATTCACATTTTTTTATTAAAACGGCAGTCCCGTTCTGTGAGCTTGTGTGGCCTACCACTTCACGGCTGAGCCGTTGTTGCTCCTAGACGTTTGCACTTTAAAATAACAGCACTTACAGTTGACTGGTGCAGTGCTAGCAGGGCAGACATTTGACAAACTGACTTGTTGGAAAGGTGGCATCCTATGACAGTGCCACGTTGAAAGTCACTGAGCTCTTCAGTAAGGCCATTCTACTGCCAATGTTTGTCTATGCAGATTGCATGGTTGTGTGCTCAATTTTACACAACTGCCAGCAACGGCTGTGGCTGAAATAGCCGATTCCACTCATTTGTAGGGGTGTCTAAATACTTTTGTTTCTATAGAGTGTTATGTGACTCGTTAAGCACATTTTTACTCCTAAACTTATTAAGGCTTGCCATGACAACGGGGTTGAATACTTACTGACTCAAGACATTTCAGCTTTTCATTTGTTATTAATTCCACTTTGATATTATAGGTTATTGTGTGTAGGCCGGTGACAAAAAATATCAATTTAATCCATTTTAAATTCAGGCTGTAACATAACAAAATCTGGAAAAAGTCAAGGTGTGTGAATACTTTCTGAAGGCACTACTTTGTCTCTACAGACAGGGGTTAAGCCAGAGCATACTGCCCACTGAGGAGGGATACACAACCTTCAGAGAGCCTTATCACAATCCAACCATCAAAACTCCTGTGGCTAAATCTACGTATCAAATGGCACCTTATTCCCTATGTAGTGCACTACTTTTGACCAGGGCACAATATTGGGAATCGGGGGCCATTTGAGACACTAGCCTCTCTCTCCAACTAATCACACGGTCGGTGTCCTGTCATTCTGAAAGCTGATTGGCTCACAGAGCCGATTCCCTGTGCGAGGGTGCCAAGTTTAATAAGCATTGTCAGCATTGGTTGTTTTTAACAGTAGCTATATTCATTAGCTAATGTACGCTCCAGAGAGAAAGACTGAGTATTATACTGTAGGAACAAAAAGTGACATTAGCAAACCACAAGGGCAGCATTGTTAGAGCAATGGTTAAGTAAGCGAATAAAATGAATGTGTTCTGGTTACAGAAACAATAAAATAGATCTCAATTGAGACACTTCAGTCTCCTTCATAATGACAGTGTATGCAGTTGTTTTTGTGTGTGCGTATTCGCGTAAGTGTGTGTGTGTGTGTGTGTGTGTGTGTGTGTGTGTGTGTGTGTGTGTGTGTGTGTGTGTGTGTGCGTGCGCGCGTGTCCACACGTGTATATGTGTGTGTCTGTCTACCGCGCTGCTCTGCTGCTTTCCTGGTCTCCGAACGCAATGTGCCGTGAAGACAAACTTTGAGCAAACGCACCGGTACATATCCTCTACCCTTCCCTTTAGGTTAGACTAAGTAACTGAGGTTCGTTTAGGCAGCCTGATTGGCAAGGGGTGGTTCCTCCTAGATTCAGCAGTTAATTTGTTTATTAGCTTCAACAGTTTGCTAATGAGCTGTCTATGCCGCCTGCTGCCTGGTGTTTGGTGCTTTCTGCCTGGTGAAGAGAGTGAAGTAGGAGAATCACAGGTGTGTTACACATACACTATACAGATGAAGTCGGAAGTTTACATACACTTAGGTTGGAGTCATTAAAACTCGTTTTTCAACCAATCCACAAATTTCTTGTTAACAAACTATAGTTTTGGCAAGTCAGTTAGGACATCTGCTTTGTGCATGACACAAGTAATTTTTCCAACAATTGTTTACAGACAGATTATTTAACTTACAATTCACTGTATCACAATTGCAGTGGGTCAGAAGTTTACATACACTAAGTTGACTGTGCGTTTAAACAGCTTGGACAATTACAGAAAAGGATGTCATGGCTTTAGTAGCTTCTGATAGGCTAATTTACATAATTTGAGTCAATTGGAGGTGTACCTGTGGATGTATTTCAAAGCCTACCTTCAAACTCAGTGCCTCTTTGCTTGAATCATGGGAAAACCTAAAGAAATCAGCCAAGACCTCAGAAAAAAAAATGTTAGACCTCCACAAGTCTGGTTCATCCTTGGGAGCAATTTCCAAATGCCTGAAGGTACCACGTTCATCTGTACAAACAATAGTACGCAAGTATAAACACCATGGGACCACGCAGCCATCATACCGCTCAGGAAGGAGACGCGTTCTGTCTCCTAGAGATGAACGTACTTTGGTGCGAAAAGTGCAAATCAATCCTAGAACAACAGCAAAGGACCTTGTGAAGATGCTGGAGGAAGCAGGTACAAATGTATCTATATCCACAGTAAAACGAGTCCTATATCAACATAACCTGAAAGGACGCTCAGCAAGGAAGAAGCCACTGCTCCAAAACCGCCATAAAAAAGCAAGACTACGGTTTGCAACTGCACATGGGGACAAAGATCGTACTTTTTGGAGAAATGTCCTCTGGTCTGATGAAACAAAAATAGAACCATTTGGCCATAATGACCATCGTTATGTTTGGAGGAAAAAGGGGGAGGCTTGCAAGCCGAAGAACACCATTCCATCCATGAAGCACGGGGGTGGCAGCATCATGTTGCGGGGGTGCTTTGCTGCAGGAGGGACTGGTGCACTTCACAAAATAGATGGCTTCATGAGAAAGGAAAATTATGTGGATATATTGAAGCAACATCTCAAGATATCAGTCAGGAAGTTATAGCTTGGTCGCAAATGGGTCTTCCAAATGGACAATGACCCCAAGCATACTTCCAAAAGTTGTAGCAAAATGGCTTAAGGACAACAAAGTCAAGGTATTGTTGTGGCCATCACAAAGCCCTGACCTCAATCCTATAGAAAATTTGTGGGCAGAAATGAAAAAGCGTGTGCGAGCAAGGCCTACAAATCTGACTCAGTTACACCAGGTCTGTCAGGAGGAATGGGCCAAAATTCACCCAACTTATTGTAGGAAGCTTGTGGAAGGCTACCCGAAACGTTTGACTGTTAAACAATTTAAAGGCAATGCTACCAAATACTAATTGAGTGTATGTAAACTTCTGACCCACTGGGGATGTGATGAAAGAAATAAAAGCTGAAATAAATCATTCTCTCTACTATTATTCTGACATTTCACATTCTTAAAATAAAGTGGTGATTCTAACTGACCTAAAAACAGGGAATTTTTACTTGGATTAAATGTCAGGAATTGTGAAAAACTGAGTTTAAATGTATTTGGCTAAGGTGTATGTAAACTTCCGACTTCAACTGCATATACAAAAGTATGTGGACACCCCTTCAAATGAGTGGAATCAGCTATTTCAGCCACATCCTTTGCTGAGCGGTGTATAAAATCAAGCACACAGATATGTCATCTCCATCGAAAAACATTGGCAGTAGAATGGCCAGTATTTAATAGCTCAGCTTCATCGTGGCACTGTAATAGGATCCCATCTTTCCAGCAAGTCAGCTCATCACATTTCTGCCCTGCTGGAACTGCCAACGATAAGTGCTGTTGTTGTGAAGTGGAAACGTCTAGGAGCGAAGTGGTAGGCCACACAAACTCACAGAACGGGACCGCCGAGTGCTGAAGCGCGTAAAAAAAAAAAGGCTGTCCTCGGTTGCAACATTCACTACCGAATTCCAAACTGCCTCTGGAAGCAACATCAGCACAAGAACTGTTTGTCGGGAACTTCATGAACTTGACTGGCCTGCACAGAGCCCTGACCTCAACCCCATGTAACACCTTTGGGATGAATTGGAACGCCGACTGTGAGCCAGGCCTAATCGCCCAACATCAGTACCCGACCTCACTAATGCTCTTGTAGCTGAATGGAAGCAAGTCCCTGCAGCGATGTTCCAACATCTAGTGGAAAGCCGTCCCATAAGAGTGGAGGCTGTTATAGCAGCAAAGGGGGGACCAACTCCATATTAATGCCCATGATTTTGGAATGAGATTTTCGATGAGCATGTTTCCACATACTTTTGGTCATGTAGTGCACACACACACAAGTACCCAACTGTCATACTTGAGTAAAAGTATAGATACCTTAATAGAAAGTTACTCAAGTAAAAGTGAAAGTCACCCAGTAAAATACTACTTGAGTAAAAGTCTAAAAGTATTTGGTTTTAAATATACTTAAGAATCAAAAGTAAATGTAATTGCTAAAATATACTTAAGTTTTAAAAGTAAAAGTATAAATCATTTCAAATTCCTTATATTAAGCAAAGCGGACAGCACCATTTTCTGGGTTTTAAAATGTATGGACAGCCAGGGGCACACTCCAACACTCAGACATTATTTACAAAAGATGCATTTGTGTTTAGTGAGTCCACCAGAACATTTGCAGTAGGGATGACCATGTGTTCTCTTGATAAGAGCGTCAATTTCACAATTTTCTTGTTCTGCTAAGCATTCAAAACGTAAGGAGTACTTTGGGTTGTCAGGGAAAATGTATGGAGTAAAAAGTACAATATTTTCTTCAGGAATGTAGTGAAATAAAATAAAAGTAGTCAAAAATATAAATAGTCAAGTAAAATACAGATACCCCAAAAAACGACTTTAGTAGTTCCTTAAAGGTATTTTTACTTAAGTACTTTACACCATTGCATACACGCACTCATGCATGTAGACTTGCATGTGGATACACCCACACACACATGCATACAAACATAAGGTCCCCCAAATACCTCCTTGATGTGTGCTCAGCATCAACTCCTATCTACTTTCAACTCCTATCAACTCCTATACATTTTCAACTCCTATCTACTGCTATCAACTTTCCTCTCCTATTAACTCCTATCAACTTTCAACTCCTATCAACATTCAACTCCTATCTACTTTCAACTCCTATCAACTCCTATACATTTTCAACTCCTATCTACTGCTATCAACTTTCCTCTCCTATCAACTCCTATCAACTTTCAACTCCAATCTACTCCTATCAACTTTCGACTCCTATCAACTTTCAACTCCTATCAACTTTCAACTCCTATCAACTACTATCAACTTTCAACTCCTATCAACTTTCGACTCCTATCAACTACTATCAACTTTAAACTCCTATCAACTTTTGACTCCTATCAACTACTATCAACTTTCAACTCCTATCTACTGCTATCAACTTTCCTCTCCTATCAACTCCTATCAACTTTAAACTCCTATCAACTTTCGACTCCAATCAACTTTCAACTCCTATCAACTTTCAACTCCTATCAACTTTCGACTCCTATCAACTTTCAACTCCTATCAACTTTCAACTCCTATCAACTTTCGACTCCTATCAACTACTATCAACTTTAAACTCCTATCAACTTTTGACTCCTATCAACTTTAAACTCCTATCAACTTTCGACTCCTATCAACTACTATCAACTTTAAACTCCTATCAACTACTATCAACTTTCAACTCCTATCAACTCCTATCAACTTTCAACTCCTATCAACATTCAACTCCTATCAACTTTCGACTCCTATCAACTACTATCAACTTTAAACTCCTATCAACTACTATCAACTTTCAACTCCTATCAACTCCTATCAACTTTCAACTCCTATCAACATTCAACTCCTATCATCTTCTATCAACTTTCAACTCCTATCAACTACTATCAACTTTAAACTCCTATCAACTACTATCAACTTTAAACTCCTATCAACTACTATCAACTTTAAACTCCTATCAACTTTTGACTCCTATCAACTCCTATCAACTTTCAACTCCTATCAACTACTATCAACTTTAAACTCCTATCAACTACTATCAACTTTAAACTCCTATCAACTTTTGACTCCTATCAACTACTATCAACTTTAAACTCCTATCAACTTTAAACTCCTATCAACTTTTGACTCCTATCAACTTTAAACTCCTATCAACTTTCGACTCCTATCAACTTTTGACTCCTATCAACTTTAAACTCCTATCAACTTTCGACTCCTATCAACTTTCGACTCCTATCAACTACTATCAACTTTAAACTCCTATCAACTCCTATCAACTTTCAACTCCTATCAACTACTATCAACTTTAAACTCCTATCAACTTTTGACTCCTATCAACTACTATCAACTTTCAACTCCTATCAACATTCAACTCCTATCAACATTCAACTCCTATCATCTTCTATCAACTTTAATCTCCTATCAACTACTATCAACTCCTATCCCACTCCTCTGCATGTCAGCCTGTGGGCCGGAATACCAATACCTGTTGGGAGTGTGTGTGTGGCATGCAAATGTGTCGGTCTGTGTATTTCATGCATGTTTATGTACTGTATGTGTACGTGGAGTGAGTGAATAAGTATGTATGTGTGTGTGTGTGTGTGTGTTTGTGTATAAGTTGTAAGTGGGTGTACAGGTATGAGTAAGTGTGTGTGTGTGAGAGGTGTGTGTACATGATTTAAATCCACAATTTACCTGACTTAATTACAAGACGGCTCTGTATGTGTAATGACCTGGCTGTGATTTGCATAGAGGGGAAGGAGGGCACGAGGTGTGTGTTTGTGTGTGTGTGTTTGTGTGTGTGGGGCCGAGTAAAGGGTGTAAATACAGCTGTGCAGCTGAGCACCCTATAGCGAGGAGACAGGTGATGGAGCGGTCAGGGGTAGAGGGGGGCATGGCTCCGGTCACGGCCAGCCTAGGAGGTGCCCTACCTGGGGGGAGAGGGGCATGGGGCTGGAGCACAGGCTGGAGCACAGAGCGATGGAAAGATAGCAGGTGCTAGAGCAGAGGCCAGGGTTTGGAGAGAGAGAGAGGGCGAGAGAGCGAAAGAGAGAGAGACAGAGAGAGAGAGAGAGAGAGAGAGAGAGAGAGAGAGAGAGAGCGAGAGAGTGAGAGAGAGAGAGAGAAAGAGAAAGAGAGAGAGAGGGAGGGAGGGAGAGCGCAGGTGTGGCCTGGACCTAGCAGCTCTCCTAGCAGCTGTTACGAGGCTGTAGAGGGATGAGGGCCAGCTTGTGTTTGGCATGTGTGTGTATTTGTGTGTGTATTTGCGCGCGCGCGTCTGTGTGTGTAAACCCATGAGTAACTCCTCTCTCCATCCTCCAATCTCGCCGTCCATCTAGCCTCCTGTCCTTAGCCGCGTGGCTGTCTTCAGCCTTGTGCTCTCAAGGTCTGTGTGTGTCTGGTGTCCTCTTCTCTCTACTGTATATTATGGACGGTTACCGCGGGTTAAGTAGGAAGGGGTCTTTCCCTGTCAATCACGCAGCAGCCATTGGTCACATCCTTGACCTTGTCCTTCAGTGTTATTACCATTCTTAATTTATGTGTGTGTGTGTGTGTGTGTGTGTGTGTGTGTGTGTGTGTGTGTGTGTTTGTGTGAGTGTTTGAGGAGTCGTGTGCACGTGACATGACTAATGCACACATTTGGCCGTATGCGCACGCACGCACACACACACACACCCCCCTCCCTTCCCCTCTCCCCTCCCCAGAAGCTGCAGTAGCGTAGTGAGGTAGCTGGAACTCCAGAGAGCCAGGGGAAAACCAGGGGGTTGAAGAGAGGGAGTCAGGGGGAGAGAGAGGGTAGGCAGGGTAATGGTGTGAGGAAGGCGAGGTGATGGGGTGAATGTGTAACAAACGATCCGACACTCAGGTTTTTTTCCCCCTGTATTGAAGGTGCAGTAGCCATGAAATGATCTCTGCTCACAATGGAAACAAATGGAAATGACCAACTGTTTACTCATGTTGTACAGTGCCTAGTGAAAGTGTGCACACCCCTTTGACGGTCTTCACATAGTGCTGCCTTAAAATGAAAATCTAAAAAGGGGTTACATTTGATTTTTGTTCATACTGATCTGTACAACCTACTCCACATTTTCAAAGTCAAAGAAAGTTCTAGAAAATATTTCGAATTAGTATGTATTTATTTATTTTGTCTTGATTGTGTATGTCTTCCCAACGCAGAGTCAATACCTGGTGGAAGCACCTTTGGCAGCCATTACAGCTGTGAATCGTTTTGAATAATATTCTACCAACTCTTAGGGCAACACATGTCCATTGTTTTTATCAACACTGCTCAAGATCAGTACATTTGGTTGGGAATCATTGATGGACAGCAATATTCAAACCTTGCCTCTGATTTTCAAGCAAATTTAAGGCTAGACAACTGAGACTGGACCACTCAGGACCACTCCAAACCTCTTGGAAAGCCATTCTGGTGTATTTTTGGAACAAAAATGTGTGCAATTGTCTCGCTGAAAAATAAAACTTTATCCCAGGGTTAAAATTCCTCAATTTTGACCTGGGCTTTGCTCCTTTTATGTCTCTTTTGATCCTGACTGTCACGTATACTCTCTCTCCGGCCTCTAGGTCGTCAGGCTGCTGATTATCCCGCACACCTGCCACCATCGTTACACTCACCTGGACTCCATCACCTCCTTGATTATCTTCCCTATATCTGTCACTCCCCTTGGTTCTTTCCTCAGGTGTTATTGACTCTGTTTTCATGTCGGTGTGTTGTTTGTGTTTCGCGGTTATTGTTTTGTTTATTTATTAAAACACTCACTCCCTGTACTTGCTTCCCGACTCTCAGCACACTCGTTAAACTAACAAACTCCCCAGTCCCTGGCAATGACAAGCATACCCATAACATGATGCTGCCACCACAATACTTGAAAATGTGTTGTGTTGTAATGGATTTGACCAAAACCTGCAGTTTTGAATTTATTACTTAACGGCCTTGTTGCAAAAATAATTAATGATTTGGAGCTGAGTTTTTAACACAGGCTTCTTTCTTTTCACTTGTCATACAGGCCACTAATGTTGAGTGAATGCAATGTTGTTGATCCCATTGCATTTTCAAGTAGTGTGGTGGCAGCATCATGTTATGGGAATGCTTGTCACCGTCAGGGGCGCGGGAGTTTGTTAGGATCAAGAGAAATATGAAAGGAGCAAAGCCCAGGTAAAAAGTTAGAGGAAAACCCACCTGTCTTCTGAAAACCTAACCCTGGGAAATATGTTTTTTCCCGCTGGCAATTACACACATTTTAATGCCAAAGACATTACCAGAATGGCTTTCCAAGAGGTGTTGAGTGTTCCTGGAAGGTTCAGTTTATGTCCTGACTTAAATCTGCTTAAAAGAATCTGAGACAAGGTTTAAATACCGCTGTCCATCAATGGTCCCTAGCCAAATGTACTGAGCTTGAGCAATTTTGACTAAAGCAATGTATTATCTAAGAGTTGTGCAAGATTGGTAGAATATTATTCAAAATGATTCACAGAAGTAAAGGCTGTCAAAGGTGCTTCCACCAGGTATTAACTCTGGGATGTGAAGACATACTAAATCAATACATCCTCATTTATATTTCTTAGTAATTTGGAATAAAAAAATCTTTCACTTTGACAACGTGGAGTAGGTTGTGTAGATTTAATCCCTTTTTAGATGTAATATGTAGCGACTGTATATCAGTTGTGCACGGATAAAAGTCGCATTAAAAGTCACGCCTGACTAGCTCAATAGGATCGAGGTTAGTTTTTACACAGCCACAAACCAGAGGCCTATGGGCCCTGGTCCAAATGTATGCACTACACAGGGAACACGGTACCATTTGGGATGCACCCTAGCTTACAGTCCGACTCATTAGTGGGACAAACGCAAGAAATAGAAAGAGCTCACCGTCTAACTATCCAGGGCTGATTCAGTGAGTGTCGGTCTCTAGTTGTGATGTATGTCCTGATATTATGTACTATGTTTCTCCATTAGAAAGACGAGGCGTTTGAGATGTGATACATCTATCAGCATAATCTCACTCATCGGTCATCATTTAGACTGGCCAATGAGGGAGACAGGGACAGAGAAATGGAGGGAGACAGTGGGAGAGAGAGGGGAGGGAATGAGAGAAACCGAGAATAACGGGTACAAAGAGGGGAGAAGAGATGGAGGGGGGAGAGAGGAGAATAGGAGAAAGAAGGGAGGAGTAGAGAGGTGAGGGGAGGGTAGAGAAAGAAGTTAGAGGAGAGGGGGAAGTGAAGGGGGGGAGACAGGAGGTAGAGGAGGAGAGGGGGAGAAGAGAGGAGACTGGGAGTACAGAGGAGAGGAAGAATAGAAGAGAAGGGAAGGTAGAGGAGAGGAGAAGGGGAAGTGAAGGGGGAGAGACAGAAGGTAGAGGAGGAGAGGGGGAGAAGAGAGGAGAGGAGAGGAGAGGAGAGGAAGAATAGAAGAAAGGAAAGGTAGAGGAAAGGAGAGAAAAAGGGGAGGACAGGGACACTCAGAGGTGAAACAGCGTCTGGTGAACAATGAAGGGGAACGACAGACGTGACATCACTGGCGGGAAAGGAGGGAGCGGGGGGAAGTAATTAGGTGACTGTGTGTGTGTGTGTGTGTGTGTGTTTGAGAACATGTGTGGGTGTGTCTCATTCAGGCCAGTGGAGGTGCTAATCTCTTCTTCCAGAAAAAAGAAATCAGCCTAGTTATTACTGTCATCTCTCCCTTCTCCTCCCTCTCCTTTTCCAGACCTCTCCCTCGTTCTCAAAGTCACACTGCGCTCTCTCTCCTTCTCCCTCTCTCCTTGACCCTCTCTCCTTCTCATCTACCTCGCTCGATCTCTCCGCCGAGTGAAGAGGACTTTTCACTTATCAATTCTGCCCGGGTTGCCATGGAAACGGTCCGGATGGACTTGGTTAGGAGGAAGAAGAGTTGTGTGTGTGTGTGTGTGTGTGTGTGGAGGAAGGTTGTGGGGGTTCTCTCTGCTGGCGTCTTAATATCTCCTCTAGTCCTGTCAGGACAGATTTCAAACCACAGTCTGGTCCATAGAACCCGCTGTCACTCACCGGAACACACACACTAAGAGGCCCCCCACGGAGCTAGCCTTTCTCTCACTAGGCAAGTGCCCTGAATACGAATTCAGTTGACGCTGGGGTCGGTGTCTATGTGTGTGTGCCGATGTTCTGGATAGGATACCACCACTAGACTATTGAACAGAATGTTTGTGTTTAATGTGAGGTGTATTCTGTGTGCTTGTGTGAGTGTGTGTGTGTGTGTGTGTGTGTGTGTGTGTGTGTGTGTGTGTGTGTGTGTGTGTGTGTGTGTGTGTGTGTGTGTGTGTGTGTGTGTGTGTGTGTGTGTGTGTGTGAGTGTGTGTGTGTGTGTGTGTGTGTGTGTGTGAGAGTGTGTGTGTGAGTGTGTGTGTGTGTGTGTGTGTGTGTGTGTGTGTGTGTGTGTGTATCCGTCCTGGCCCATATTGTATAATTGTACTGTGAATGAATGTGTGCTTCGCCGCAGATTTAAAAAGCAGCTCTGCAGGATTTATTTTTAGCATCACAGGCAAATGCAGCCTTTCTCCTCGCTCTTCTCTCTCTTCCGCCTCTCTCTTACAGTACCCCCCTCCATCTCATCTCTTTCACTCTCTTTTCCCATCTCTCAATGCCTTCTCTTGCCCTCTGTCCATTCACCTCCCCTCCATCTCTGTCACACACACACCCACACGCACACACACACTACACACAAGCTTAACATCCTCTCTCCTTTTCTGCTCTACAATGTTCGTCTCTAAACAGATGACCACTTTCTGCTCATCCCTCCCTCTTTCCATCTCTTCCTCTCCATCCCTCTCTTCTCTCGGAGTAGTTCCAGGTCCCATAGCGGTAGTGGTTTCAAAAACCTCATTCCAGTTGAAGTGACGTATGTACTGTTCGTATGTGTCGCTAAAGGCAGCAGAGGCAAGGTCCCGCGCTAACTCGGCAGGATCTCAGCAGCGCTAGGCTACGCTATGCTACGTACATAAATGATATATTTAACACAGAGAAAGGAATTCCCTCCCGTAGACAGGTGCGGGGCAGCTAGCCTGCTACAGCACTTACAGGCTACTGTTAAGCTAAAAGCTATTAGCATATTCCTATGTGGCTTGTGTTGGAATGTTTGCAATAGCGTAGAGTCAGCCATTGTAGCGCTATAGCGCTAACAGGTTACTGCTAAGAGCTACAGTATGTATGAGAATCCTATACGAGTGTCCACACTGGCTTGTGTATTGAAAAGTAGCGCTAGCTATATACCAATAGCTACATACTCTATAGAGCCAGTGTACCTCTATACAAATGCTACTGTGAAGCTAAAAGCTATAAAGAGCCATTATTTTGTGAATTTCAACACTCTGGCGCCATGCTACAGTAGCTTAGTTTTTACTGTGGTGTTACCATGGTTACCACTGTTGTCACTGCTGACCGGATGCTGGTCATGGTTTCAATCAGAGAGTCGGAAAGACGGAGGTGAGGTGTTGGTTTGTTCACACACACACACACACACACACACACACACACACACACACACACACCACACACACACACACACACACACACACATTTTTAATCAACGCTACAGACAGAGGGAGGTTGAGAGGTGGTTTAAATCAGAGAGAAGAGACAGACAGAGCAGGTTCAAACATGACACAGACACTGGTACAGGGGAAAAAGTGCCTGAGGGATGGATGGAGGGGGGAGTAGAGGAGAGAGAGGAAGGGTGATGAAAGTCACCTGGTCAAAGACTGATGTGGAGACTGGGAGAAATATGAGTTGTTTTAAAACCATGAATGATAGGCTACAGTACATGGTATATGATTAAGCAATAAGGCCTGAGGGGGTGTGGTATACGGTCAATATACCACGGCTAAAAGCAGCTCTTACGCACGACGCAACGCGGAGTGCCTGGATACAGCCCTTAGCCGTGGTGTATTGGCCACATACCACAAACCCCCGAGGTGCCTTATTGCTATTATGAACTGGTTTCCAACGTAATTAGAGCAGTAAAAATGAATGTTTTGTCATACCCGTGGTATAAGGTCTCATATACCACGGCTGTCAGCCAATCAGCATTCTGGGCTTGATCCACCCAGTTTATACAGTAATGTAGATCATGTCATGCGGATAATTGAATGGTATACAACTAATGTCATGATGGGATATATTCTATGGTCATGGGGGATAAAACCACCTGACACTAAACATGTTGTTTAAAGGGATACTTCGGGATTTTTCTATCTCCTTCCCCAGAGTCATATGAACTCGTGGATACCATTTTTATGTCTCTGTGTCCTGTATGGAGGAAGTTAGAGGTAGTTTCGCGAGCCAACGCTATCTAAGTCTATGGGTATCTACTAGCAGCCTGGTGTCGTGAAGTTGATAAAGGGCCTCATTGCCAAAATCCCAAAGTATCCCTTTAAGAGACAAACCTAAATGTAGTGGTTCCACAAATAAACGCTCTCTATGCGGCTCTAAGTGAGAATGTGAATTCAGTGAATATCAGGATTTACTCCTACCACTGTAGTAGGAGTATAACAGCGGTACAGCCGTTCCGCGTTGCGTCGTGCGTAAGAGCTGCTCTTAGCCGTGGTATATTGGCCGTATACCACACCCCCTCGGGCCTTATTGCTTAATCATATACCATGTACTGTAGCCTATCATTCATGGTTTTAAAACGACACCACGATCAGCGTCTGAACTGAGATCCCACGCAGAGCCTTACAACCTACACTATTCAGGATGGACACATACGTACAGTACGCACCAACACGCGCACACACACATGCATGTACACACACACACACACTCGTTTCACATTAATATGTCATTCATCGCATTGGATATATGAAAAATAAATCTGTTACAATAAAGTTAAATTGTGTGTGTGTCTATAACAGACTATGGGAACAGACTATGGGAGGCACACAGTACAACATAGAGCCATGACTACATGGAACTCTATTCCACATCAAGTAACTCATGCAAGCAGTAGAATCAGATTTAAAAAAAACCAGATAAAAATACACCTTATGTAACAGTGGGGACTGTGAAGAGACACACACACACACAGGCACAGACATTTGCATACACACACACACATACATGATAACATACGCACTATACACACACGTACATGGATTTTGTGTTGTAGATATGTGATAGTAAAGTAGAGGCCTGAGAACGCACACTTAATGTGTTGTGAAATGTAATGTTTTAAATTGTACATAACTACCTTCATTTTGCTGGACCCCAGGAAGAGTAGCTGCTGCCTTGGCAGGAACTAATGGGGATCTACAATGAATACAAACCCAAAATTCTGAAAGTTACAGGTAGCGTACAATACAGGCAGCTTTTACTGCTTTTTTAAGCATGATGCTGATGCCGTTGTTTTCAAAAACCGGTACCCGGTTACCTTCAGACGGAGACCACCATCGTTTTCGTGAGAGTCTCATCTTTCCATAGATGCAATCATATTATTATTATTAGATCATTATTATTGTTAGATTATTAGATCATATGATTTTTTAGGCCAAACCGTTCAGATGCTACAGACGTTTTCGTGAGAAGAGCGATTTTCTGAGTGTTTCATTCTCTGACAAACACCGCTGTAGCTCGGTCACCTTCCGCCGCAGATGCAAGAGGCCGCCATTGGCCGATGCGGTTTATTGAGATAAACCGTATCTCTAGCTTAAACTGACGGATTTTGATAGGGATTTTTTAAATTATGTTACTTAAATTGACTAGACTCTCGAGGGTTAAATACTTAGGGCTTAGCATTAAATAGAACATGTATGATACAGCTCTATGACTCTGGCATACTGTATCGTATGGGTGCTAGTGGCTTCAAAAATGCATCGTATCTGAGAAGTCCAGAGACTTACTTTTAATCTACTTCTATCTACTTTTATCTTCTAAGATGAAAGTCTTGTGATCTATTTTCCTTGCTCCGCTCTGCGTTGGTGTAGTTAAAGTGAAAAATAGGGAAGTATATTTCCGACCCTATAAAGATGTCTTCAACCGACTCGCTCCAATATTTCTGTCTTGTAAAAAAATATATATATTTAGCAGTGAGCTCAGACTCTGTCTGCACACAAAGCACTTGCATCAGACCAGACCAATCGATGCCAGACCATACATCAGAGGAACTCTGTAGACAAGAGCAATCAACAGTGGAATTACGTGGAGGAGAAACTTTGGAGAACACAGATAGTTGAGATATTTCCTTCGTATTGCAATTCTCCTTCATTATCTTTTCCCATCAGTGGTCAGTGAGGAGATGGAGGAAATAGGCAATATCAGAGAGCTGGGAAACAGTGTGTGTGGGTGTGTTTATGAGTGTTTGTGTTGTATGTGTGAGTGTGCCAGACCGGGGCAGACAATAGTTCCATTTTGTTGTTTATTTAAAAATGCAACTTTTCAAATACTCAAGGCAGTCAAATATAATTGATATAGAGTTTCAACTGAAAGGCAACTATTTTCTTTGATATTCAAATATTGTTCTCAGAAAAACAAATAATATTTGAAAGTGTTTTGAATACCTTCAAGAAAACCAAATAATATTTAAAAGGTATTTGAATAAATGCAAATGATTTGAAAACAAAAATACTTATTTGATGGCTGCCAAATATTTGATGAAGAACCAAAAACTACAACAGTTAGTTGAATTATTCTAAATATATGATCGTAAGCACATGGTTTACACTCTTAGCTATGAAGCTTAATATACCCTATAGCCTAGAATTAAATACACGAGGGACATGGGATCACCTCTTACGCAGCTTCAAAATGACTAACAAATATATTTTCATAATGAGTGAGACATAAGGTAATACAGTACCACTTGACAAAGTGTTGTTGTTACATAAGACTTTGCTTTATAATTGCATAATAACAGAGTTATTACATAAGTGGAATAAGGAACAGTCACTGTTCCTCTTGTGTGAAGTAGTTACAAAAACTCTCAGCTCATTACTATGCAATTACAAAAGCATTATGTAACAACATGCTAATAAAATGTTGCTTGAAAAAGAAATGACCGTTTTATTGCACGGGTACAAGAACGGTGTTACTGAGAGTGCTAACAGTACCAAAATATGGCTATTAAATATCCCAAACTGCCTTCTTCAATCAACTACAGCCAAGGTAGGTGGAAAAACATGTTCGTTTTGTATTCTGAGTAAATTATCCCTTCAAAGATGGTATAGTGTGTGTTTGAAACAAGAACACTTACCCTCAGATGGACAAAGATGTACAAAGTTGTTTTAGCTGAGCATCCAACTTCCTGTTCGCAACGTTACCAAATGGCTTTGAGTTACTCTGCAGTATTTTCAGGTATCGTGAAATGAATTGCAGCGTTCGACCTTTTCAGTGACACGTTGGAACCGTCACACAATAGTGGAGTGTCGCAACTTATTTATACACATCATCTGTACTACATCTGTGCTACACTATATCACCTGTACAAAATATCATTGGTTCATTAGTTTGACTTGATTATTTACACCTGGGGCCTGTTGGTGAGAATTTACAGAAGGTTCAGATAGAAAGGTATTGTGTAGATCAAACATGACGGTCAGATAGATTGTGTGCGTTTTATTCATTCCATCGACAACATGCAGTTCCAGACGCAGCCCAGCCATTAGTTGATGGCAGCCAATCCAACAGTTTCTCAAAAGTAGTCACCTCCTGAGATCTGTATTCAATTTTTTGGAATACTTAAAACTATAGTTATCCCAGGTCTGGTGTGTGCGTGCAATGTGTGCTAAAGTACGTGCACTGTGTGTGTTTGCAATGTGTGTGTGTGTACACACACAGCGGTAATCAGAACTTACCGAGGACGCCCAGACGGTAGTTCATAGTGACCACGATAACGTTGCCGTAGGCGGCGAGGACACTGGCGTCAAACATGTTTCCGGTTCCTTCCATGTAGGAGCCTCCGTGGATAAACAGCATCACTGGCTTCTTCCTACGGTCACGGATGTCTTCAGACACAACACACACACACACACACACACGCACACACAAGAAGAGGGAGACAAAAAGAAATAGGAAGTCAATGAATGTTCCTCCATCACGAACAAAGAACAACTCTAAAGCCATGTACCTGTAGAATCATCAGTGTGAATTCAGTTAACGAGATATAATGGATTCCGTGAGGTAGTGTAGGAGATCTACTGTGTGTGTATATAGGGGACTCTGACTTCAATTATGTTTTTATAGTGGTGGTAGTCTGTCTGTCTGCCTGTCTGTCTGAGTGCGTCTGCCGAGCA
>NC_138297.1:24862500-24925000 GCF_965601325.2 Salmo salar | reverse complement strand
CATTACAATACCTAAAGCCCTACAGTACATAAATCCCTACAGTACCTAAATCCCTACAGTACCTAAAGCATTACAATACCTAAAGCCCCACAGTACCTAAAGCATTACAATACCTAAAGCCCTACAGTACATAAATCGCTACAGTACCTAAAGCATTACAATACCTAAAGCCCTACAGTACCTAAAGCATTACAGTACCTAAAGCCCTACAGTACATAAATCCCTACAGTACCTAAAGCCCCACAATACCTAAAGCCCTACAGTACATAAATCCCTACAGTACCTAAAGCCCCACAATACATAAATCCCTACAGTACCTAAAGCATTACAATACCTAAAGCCCCACAATACCTAAAGCCCTACAATACATAAAGCCCTACAGTACCTAAAGCCCTACAGTCCCTAAAGCCCTACAGTACCTAAAGCATTACAATACCTAAAGCCCTACAGTACATAAATCTCTACAGTACCTAAAGCATTACAGTACCTAAAGCCCCACAATACCTAAAGCATTACAATACCTAAAGCCCTACAGTACATAAAGCCCTACAGTACATAAATCCCTACAGTACCTAAAGCATTACAATACCTAAAGCCCTACAGTACATAAATCCCTACAGTACCTAAAGCATTACAGTACCTAAAGCCCCACAGTACATAAATCCCTACAGTACCTAAAGCATTACAATACCTAAAGCCCCACAATACCTAAAGCCCTACAGTACCTAAAGCATTACAATACCTAAAGCCCTACAGTACCTAAAGCATTACAGTACCTAAAGCATTACAGTACCTAAAGCCCTACAGTACCTAAAGCATTACAGTACCTAAAGCATTACAGTACCTAAATCCCTACAGTACCTAAAGCATTACAATACCTAAAGCATTACAATACCTAAATCCCTACAGTACCTAAATCCCTACAGTACCTAAAGCATTACAATACCTAAATCCCTACAGTACCTAAATCCCTACAGTACCTAAAGCATTACAATACCTAAATCCATACAGTACCTAAAGCCCTACAGTACATAAAGCCCTACAGTACATAAATCCCTACAGTACCTAAAGCATTACAATACCTAAAGCCCTACAGTACATAAATCCCTACAGTACCTAAAGCATTACAATACCTAAAGCATTACAATACCTAAATCCCTACAGTACCTAAATCCCTACAGTACCTAAAGCATTACAATACCTAAAGCCCTACAGTACATAAATCCCTACAGTACCTAAAGCATTACAATACCTAAAGCCCTACAGTACATAAATCCCTACAGTACCTAAAGCATTACAGTACCTAAATCCCTACAGTACCTAAAGCATTACAATACCTAAAGCATTACAATACCTAAATCCCTACAGTACCTAAATCCCCACAATACCTAAAGCATTACAATACCTAAAGCCCTACAGTACCTAAAGCCCTACAGTACATAAATCCCTACAGTACCTAAAGCATTACAGTACCTAAAGCCCTACAGTACATAAATCCCTACAGTACCTAAAGCATTACAATACCTAAAGCCCTACAGTACCTAAAGCATTACAATACCTAAAGCCCTACAGTACATAAATCCCTACAGTACCTAAATCCCTACAGTACCTAAAGCATTACAATACCTAAAGCCCCACAGTACCTAAAGCATTACAATACCTAAAGCCCTACAGTACATAAATCGCTACAGTACCTAAAGCATTACAATACCTAAAGCCCTACAGTACCTAAAGCATTACAGTACCTAAATCCCTACAGTACCTAAAGCATTACAATACCTAAAGCCCCACAGTACCTAAAGCATTACAATACCTAAAGCCCTACAGTACATAAATCCCTACAGTACCTAAAGCATTACAGTACCTAAAGCCCCACAGTACATAAATCCCTACAGTACCTAAAGCATTACAATACCTAAAGCCCCACAATACCTAAAGCCCTACAGTACCTAAAGCATTACAATACCTAAAGCCCTACAGTACCTAAAGCATTACAGTACCTAAAGCATTACAGTACCTAAAGCCCTACAGTACCTAAAGCATTACAGTACCTAAAGCATTACAGTACCTAAATCCCTACAGTACCTAAAGCATTACAATACCTAAAGCATTACAATACCTAAATCCCTACAGTACCTAAATCCCTACAGTACCTAAAGCATTACAATACCTAAATCCCTACAGTACCTAAATCCCTACAGTACCTAAAGCATTACAATACCTAAATCCATACAGTACCTAAAGCCCTACAGTACATAAAGCCCTACAGTACATAAATCCCTACAGTACCTAAAGCATTACAATACCTAAAGCCCTACAGTACATAAATCCCTACAGTACCTAAAGCATTACAATACCTAAAGCATTACAATACCTAAATCCCTACAGTACCTAAATCCCTACAGTACCTAAAGCATTACAATACCTAAAGCCCTACAGTACATAAATCCCTACAGTACCTAAAGCATTACAATACCTAAAGCCCTACAGTACATAAATCCCTACAGTACCTAAAGCATTACAGTACCTAAATCCCTACAGTACCTAAAGCATTACAATACCTAAAGCATTACAATACCTAAATCCCTACAGTACCTAAATCCCCACAATACCTAAAGCATTACAATACCTAAAGCCCTACAGTACCTAAAGCCCTACAGTACATAAATCCCTACAGTACCTAAAGCATTACAGTACCTAAAGCCCTACAGTACATAAATCCCTACAGTACCTAAAGCATTACAATACCTAAAGCCCTACAGTACCTAAAGCATTACAATACCTAAAGCCCTACAGTACATAAATCCCTACAGTACCTAAATCCCTACAGTACCTAAAGCATTACAATACCTAAAGCCCCACAGTACCTAAAGCATTACAATACCTAAAGCCCTACAGTACATAAATCGCTACAGTACCTAAAGCATTACAATACCTAAAGCCCTACAGTACCTAAAGCATTACAGTACCTAAAGCCCTACAGTACATAAATCCCTACAGTACCTAAAGCCCCACAATACCTAAAGCCCTACAGTACATAAATCCCTACAGTACCTAAAGCCCCACAATACATAAATCCCTACAGTACCTAAAGCATTACAATACCTAAAGCCCCACAATACCTAAAGCCCTACAATACATAAAGCCCTACAGTACCTAAAGCCCTACAGTCCCTAAAGCCCTACAGTACCTAAAGCATTACAATACCTAAAGCCCTACAGTACATAAATCTCTACAGTACCTAAAGCATTACAGTACCTAAAGCCCCAAAATACCTAAAGCCCTACAGTACCTAAAGCCCTACAGTACATAAATCCCTACAGTACCTAAAGCATTACAGTACCTAAAGCCCTACAGTACATAAATCCCTACAGTACCTAAAGCATTACAGTACCTAAAGCCCTACAGTACATAAATCCCTACAGTACCTAAAGCATTACAGTACCTAAAGCCCTACAGTACATAAATCCCTACAGTACCTAAAGCATTACAATACCTAAAGCCCTACAGTACATAAAGCCCTACAGTACCTAAAGCATTACAAAACCTAAAGCCCTACAGTACATAAAGCCCTACAGTACATAAAGCCCTACAGTACATAAATCCCTACAGTACCTAAAGCATTACAATACCTAAAGCCCTACAGTACATAAAGCCCTACAGTACCTAAAGCCCTACAGTACATAAATCCCTACAGTACCTAAAGCTTTACAATACCTAAAGCCCTACAGTACATAAATCCCTACAGTACCTAAAGCATTACAATACCTAAAGCCCTACAGTACCTAAAGCCCTACAGTACATAAATCCCTACAGTACCTAAAGCATTACAATACCTAAAGCCCCACAGTACCTAAAGCCCTACAGTACATAATACCCCAACAGTACCTAAAGCATTACAATACCTAAAGCGCCACAGTACCTAAAGCCCTACAGTACATAAATCCCTACAGTACCTAAAGCATTACAATACCTAAAGCCCCACAGTACCTAAAGCCCTACAGTACATAAATCCCTACAGTACCTAAAGCATTACAGTACCTAAAGCCCCACAATACCTAAAGCCCTACAGTACATAAATCCCTACAGTACCTAAAGCATTACAATACCTAAAGCCCCACAGTACCTAAAGCCCTACAGTACCTAAAGCCCCACAGTACATAAAGCCCTACAGTACCTAAAGCATTACAATACCTAAAGCCCCACAAAACCTAAAGCCCTACAGTACATAAAGCCCTACAGTACCTAAAGCATTACAATACCTAAAGCCCCACAGTACCTAAAGCCCTACAGTACATAAAGCCCTACAGTACCTAAAGCCCCACAGTACCTAAAGCCCCACAATACGTAAAGCCCTACAGTACATAAAGCCCTACAGTACCTAAAGCCCCACAGTACCTAAAGCCCTACAGTACATAAATCCCTACAGTACCTAAAGCATTACAATACCTAAAGCCCCACAGTACCTAAAGCCCTACAGTACATAAATCCCTACATTACCTAAAGCATTACAATACCTAAAGCCCCACAGTACCTAAAGCCCTACAGTACATAAATCCCTACAGTACCTAAAGCATTACAGTACCTAAAGCCCCACAATACCTAAAGCCCTACAGTACATAAATCCCTACAGTACCTAAAGCATTACAATACCTAAACCCCACAGTACCTAAAGCCCCACAGTACCTAAAGCCCCACAATACCTAAAGCCCTACAGTACATAAAGCCCTACAGTACCTAAAGCCCCACAGTACCTAAAGCCCTACAGTACATAAAGCCCTACAGTACCTAAAGCATTACAATACCTAAAGCCCTACAGTACATAAAGCCCTACAGTACCTAAAGCATTACAATACCTAAAGCCCTACAGTACATAAATCCCTACAGTACATAAATCCCCACAGTACCTAAAGCATTACAATACCTAAAGCCCTACAATACCTAAAGCATTACAATACCTAAAGCCCTACAGTACATAAAGCCCTACAGTACATAAATCCCTACAGTACCTAAAGCATTATAATACCTAAAGCCCTACAGTACATAAATCCCTACAGTACCTAAAGCATTACAGTACCTAAAGCCCCACAGTACATAAATCCCTACAGTACCTAAAGCATTACAATACCTAAAGCCCCACAATACCTAAAGCCCTACAGTACCTAAAGCATTACAATACCTAAAGCCCTACAGTACCTAAAGCATTACAGTACCTAAAGCATTACAGTACCTAAAGCCCTACAGTACCTAAAGCATTACAGTACCTAAAGCATTACAGTACCTAAATCCCTACAGTACCTAAAGCATTACAATACCTAAAGCATTACAATACCTAAATCCCTACAGTACCTAAATCCCTACAGTACCTAAAGCATTACAATACCTAAATCCCTACAGTACCTAAATCACTACAGTACCTAAAGCATTACAATACCTAAATCCCTACAGTACCTAAAGACCTACAGTACATAAAGCCCTACAGTACATAAATCCCTACAGTACCTAAAGCATTACAATACCTAAAGCCCTACAGTACATAAATCCCTACAGTACCTAAAGCATTACAATACCTAAAGCATTACAATACCTAAATCCCTACAGTACCTAAATCCCTACAGTACCTAAAGCATTACAATACCTAAAGCCCTACAGTACATAAATCCCTACAGTACCTAAAGCATTACAATACCTAAAGCCCTACAGTACATAAATCCCTACAGTACCTAAAGCATTACAGTACCTAAATCCCTACAGTACCTAAAGCATTACAATACCTAAAGCATTACAATACCTAAATCCCTACAGTACCTAAATCCCCACAATACCTAAAGCATTACAATACCTAAAGCCCTACAGTACCTAAAGCCCTACAGTACATAAATCCCTACAGTACCTAAAGCATTACAGTACCTAAAGCCCTACAGTACATAAATCCCTACAGTACCTAAAGCATTACAATACCTAAAGCCCTACAGTACCTAAAGCATTACAATACCTAAAGCCCTACAGTACATAAATCCCTACAGTACCTAAATCCCTACAGTACCTAAAGCATTACAATACCTAAAGCCCCACAGTACCTAAAGCATTACAATACCTAAAGCCCTACAGTACATAAATCCCTACAGTACCTAAAGCATTACAATACCTAAAGCCCTACAGTACCTAAAGCATTACAGTACCTAAAGCCCTACAGTACATAAATCCCTACAGTACCTAAAGCCCCACAATACCTAAAGCCCTACAGTACATAAATCCCTACAGTACCTAAAGCCCCACAATACATAAATCCCTACAGTACCTAAAGCATTACAATACCTAAAGCCCCACAATACCTAAAGCCCTACAATACATAAAGCCCTACAGTACCTAAAGCCCTACAGTCCCTAAAGCCCTACAGTACCTAAAGCATTACAATACCTAAAGCCCTACAGTACATAAATCTCTACAGTACCTAAAGCATTACAGTACCTAAAGCCCCACAATACCTAAAGCCCTACAGTACCTAAAGCCCTACAGTACATAAATCCCTACAGTACCTAAAGCATTACAGTACCTAAAGCCCTACAGTACATAAATCCCTACAGTACCTAAAGCATTACAGTACCTAAAGCCCTACAGTACATAAATCCCTACAGTACCTAAAGCATTACAGTACCTAAAGCCCTACAGTACATAAATCCCTACAGTACCTAAAGCATTACAATACCTAAAGCCCTACAGTACATAAAGCCCTACAGTACCTAAAGCATTACAAAACCTAAAGCCCTACAGTACATAAAGCCCTACAGTACATAAAGCCCTACAGTACATAAATCCCTACAGTACCTAAAGCATTACAATACCTAAAGCCCTACAGTACATAAAGCCCTACAGTACCTAAAGCCCTACAGTACATAAATCCCTACAGTACCTAAAGCTTTACAATACCTAAAGCCCTACAGTACATAAATCCCTACAGTACCTAAAGCATTACAATACCTAAAGCCCTACAGTACCTAAAGCCCTACAGTACATAAATCCCTACAGTACTTAAAACATTACAATACCTAAAGCCCCACAGTACCTAAAGCCCTACAGTACATAATACCCCAACAGTACCTAAAGCATTACAATACCTAAAGCGCCACAGTACCTAAAGCCCTACAGTACATAAATCCCTACAGTACCTAAAGCATTACAATACCTAAAGCCCCACAGTACCTAAAGCCCTACAGTACATAAATCCCTACAGTACCTAAAGCATTACAGTACCTAAAGCCCCACAATACCTAAAGCCCTACAGTACATAAATCCCTACAGTACCTAAAGCATTACAATACCTAAAGCCCCACAGTACCTAAAGCCCTACAGTACCTAAAGCCCCACAGTACATAAAGCCCTACAGTACCTAAAGCATTACAATACCTAAAGCCCCACAAAACCTAAAGCCCTACAGTACATAAAGCCCTACAGTACCTAAAGCATTACAATACCTAAAGCCCCACAGTACCTAAAGCCCTACAGTACATAAAGCCCTACAGTACCTAAAGCCCCACAATACCTAAAGCCCCACAATACGTAAAGCCCTACAGTACATAAAGCCCTACAGTACCTAAAGCCCCACAGTACCTAAAGCCCTACAGTACATAAATCCCTACAGTACCTAAAGCATTACAATACCTAAAGCCCCACAGTACCTAAAGCCCTACAGTACATAAATCCCTACATTACCTAAAGCATTACAATACCTAAAGCCCCACAGTACCTAAAGCCCTACAGTACATAAATCCCTACAGTACCTAAAGCATTACAGTACCTAAAGCACCACAATACCTAAAGCCCTACAGTACATAAATCCCTACAGTACCTAAAGCATTACAATACCTAAACCCCACAGTACCTAAAGCCCCACAGTACCTAAAGCCCCACAATACCTAAAGCCCTACAGTACATAAAGCCCTACAGTACCTAAAGCCCCACAGTACCTAAAGCCCTACAGTACATAAATCCCTACAGTACCTAAAGCATTACAGTACCTAAAGCCCCACAATACCTAAAGCCCTACAGTACATAAATCCCTACAGTACCTAAAGCATTACAATACCTAAAGCCCCACAGTACCTAAAGCCCTACAGTACCTAAAGCCCCACAGTACATAAAGCCCTACAGTACCTAAAGCATTACAATACCTAAAGCCCCACAAAACCTAAAGCCCTACAGTACATAAAGCCCTACAGTACCTAAAGCATTACAATACCTAAAGCCCCACAGTACCTAAAGCCCTACAGTACATAAAGCCCTACAGTACCTAAAGCCCCACAGTACCTAAAGCCCCACAATACGTAAAGCCCTACAGTACATAAAGCCCTACAGTACCTAAAGCCCCACAGTACCTAAAGCCCTACAGTACATAAATCCCTACAGTACCTAAAGCATTACAATACCTAAAGCCCCACAGTACCTAAAGCCCTACAGTACATAAATCCCTACATTACCTAAAGCATTACAATACCTAAAGCCCCACAGTACCTAAAGCCCTACAGTACATAAATCCCTACAGTACCTAAAGCATTACAGTACCTAAAGCACCACAATACCTAAAGCCCTACAGTACATAAATCCCTACAGTACCTAAAGCATTACAATACCTAAACCCCACAGTACCTAAAGCCCCACAGTACCTAAAGCCCCACAATACCTAAAGCCCTACAGTACATAAAGCCCTACAGTACCTAAAGCCCCACAGTACCTAAAGCCCTACAGTACATAAAGCCCTACAGTACCTAAAGCATTACAATACCTAAAGCCCTACAGTACATAAAGCCCTACAGTACCTAAAGCATTACAATACCTAAAGCCCTACAGTACATAAATCCCTACAGTACATAAATCCCCACAGTACCTAAAGCATTACAATACCTAAAGCCCTACAATACCTAAAGCATTACAATACCTAAAGCCCTACAGTACATAAAGCCCTACAGTACATAAATCCCTACAGTACCTAAAGCATTATAATACCTAAAGCCCTACAGTACATAAATCCCTACAGTACCTAAAGCATTACAGTACCTAAAGCCCCACAGTACATAAATCCCTACAGTACCTAAAGCATTACAATACCTAAAGCCCCACAATACCTAAAGCCCTACAGTACCTAAAGCATTACAATACCTAAAGCCCTACAGTACCTAAAGCATTACAGTACCTAAAGCATTACAGTACCTAAAGCCCTACAGTACCTAAAGCATTACAGTACCTAAAGCATTACAGTACCTAAATCCCTACAGTACCTAAAGCATTACAATACCTAAAGCATTACAATACCTAAATCCCTACAGTACCTAAATCCCTACAGTACCTAAAGCATTACAATACCTAAATCCCTACAGTACCTAAAGCCCTACAGTACATAAAGCCCTACAGTACATAAATCCCTACAGTACCTAAAGCATTACAATACCTAAAGCCCTACAGTACATAAATCCCTACAGTACCTAAAGCATTACAATACCTAAAGCATTACAATACCTAAATCCCTACAGTACCTAAATCCCTACAGTACCTAAAGCATTACAATACCTAAAGCCCTACAGTACATAAATCCCTACAGTACCTAAAGCATTACAATACCTAAAGCCCTACAGTACATAAATCCCTACAGTACCTAAAGCATTACAGTACCTAAATCCCTACAGTACCTAAAGCATTACAATACCTAAAGCATTACAATACCTAAATCCCTACAGTACCTAAATCCCCACAATACCTAAAGCATTACAATACCTAAAGCCCTACAGTACCTAAAGCCCTACAGTACATAAATCCCTACAGTACCTAAAGCATTACAGTACCTAAAGCCCTACAGTACATAAATCCCTACAGTACCTAAAGCATTACAATACCTAAAGCCCTACAGTACCTAAAGCATTACAATACCTAAAGCCCTACAGTACATAAATCCCTACAGTACCTAAATCCCTACAGTACCTAAAGCATTACAATACCTAAATCCCCACAGTACCTAAAGCATTACAATACCTAAAGCCCTACAGTACATAAATCCCTACAGTACCTAAAGCATTACAATACCTAAAGCCCTACAGTACCTAAAGCATTACAGTACCTAAAGCATTACAGTACCTAAATCCCTACAGTACCTAAAGCATTACAATACCTAAAGCATTACAATACCTAAATCCCTACAGTACCTAAATCCCTACAGTACCTAAAGCATTACAATACCTAAATCCCTACAGTACCTAAAGCCCTACAGTACATAAAGCCCTACAGTACATAAATCCCTACAGTACCTAAAGCATTACAATACCTAAAGCCCTACAGTACATAAATCCCTACAGTACCTAAAGCATTACAATACCTAAAGCATTACAATACCTAAATCCCTACAGTACCTAAATCCCTACAGTACCTAAAGCATTACAATACCTAAAGCCCTACAGTACATAAATCCCTACAGTACCTAAAGCATTACAATACCTAAAGCCCTACAGTACATAAATCCCTACAGTACCTAAAGCATTACAGTACCTAAATCCCTACAGTACCTAAAGCATTACAATACCTAAAGCATTACAATACCTAAATCCCTACAGTACCTAAATCCCCACAATACCTAAAGCATTACAATACCTAAAGCCCTACAGTACCTAAAGCCCTACAGTACATAAATCCCTACAGTACCTAAAGCATTACAGTACCTAAAGCCCTACAGTACATAAATCCCTACAGTACCTAAAGCATTACAATACCTAAAGCCCTACAGTACCTAAAGCATTACAATACCTAAAGCCCTACAGTACATAAATCCCTACAGTACCTAAATCCCTACAGTACCTAAAGCGTTACAATACCTAAATCCCCACAGTACCTAAAGCATTACAATACCTAAAGCCCTACAGTACATAAATCCCTACAGTACCTAAAGCATTACAATACCTAAAGCCCTACAGTACCTAAAGCATTACAGTACCTAAAGCCCTACAGTGCATAAATCCCTACAGTACCTAAAGCCCCACAATACCTAAAGCCCTACAGTACATAAATCCCTACAGTACCTAAAGCCCCACAATACATAAATCCCTACAGTACCTAAAGCATTACAATACCTAAAGCCCCACAATACCTAAAGCCCTACAGTACATAAAGCCCTACAGTACCTAAAGCCCTACAGTCCCTAAAGCCCTACAGTACCTAAAGCATTACAATACCTAAAGCCCTACAGTACATAAATCTCTACAGTACCTAAAGCATTACAGTACCTAAAGCCCCACAATACCTAAAGCCCTACAGTACCTAAAGCCCTACAGTACATAAATCCCTACAGTACCTAAAGCATTACAGTACCTAAAGCCCTACAGTACATAAATCCCTACAGTACCTAAAGCATTACAGTACCTAAAGCCCTACAGTACATAAATCCCTACAGTACCTAAAGCATTACAATACCTAAAGCCCTACAGTACATAAAGCCCTACAGTACCTAAAGCATTACAAAACCTAAAGCCCTACAGTACATAAAGCCCTACAGTACATAAAGCCCTACAGTACATAAATCCCTACAGTACCTAAAGCATTACAATACCTAAAGCCCTACAGTACATAAAGCCCTACAGTACCTAAAGCCCTACAGTACATAAATCCCTACAGTACCTAAAGCATTACAATACCTAAAGCCCTACAGTACATAAATCCCTACAGTACCTAAAGCATTACAATACCTAAAGCCCTACAGTACCTAAAGCCCTACAGTACATAAATCCCTACAGTACCTAAAGCATTACAATACCTAAAGCCCCACAGTACCTAAAGCCCTACAGTACATAAATCGCTACAGTACCTAAAGCATTACAATACCTAAAGCGCCACAGTACCTAAAGCCCTACAGTACATAAATCCCTACAGTACCTAAAGCATTACAATACCTAAAGCCCCACAGTACCTAAAGCCCTACAGTACATAAATCCCTACAGTACCTAAAGCATTACAGTACCTAAAGCCCCACAATACCTAAAGCCCTACAGTACATAAATCCCTACAGTACCTAAAGCATTACAATACCTAAAGCCCCACAGTACCTAAAGCCCTACAGTACCTAAAGCCCCACAGTACATAAAGCCCTACAGTACCTAAAGCATTACAATACCTAAAGCCCCACAATACCTAAAGCCCTACAGTACATAAAGCCCTACAGTACCTAAAGCATTACAATACCTAAAGCCCCACAGTACCTAAAGCCCTACAGTACATAAAGCCCTACAGTACCTAAAGCCCCACAGTACCTAAAGCCCCACAATACCTAAAGCCCTACAGTACATAAAGCCCTACAGTACCTAAAGCCCCACAGTACCTAAAGCCCTACAGTACATAAATCCCTACAGTACCTAAAGCATTACAATACCTAAAGCCCCACAGTACCTAAAGCCCTACAGTACATAAATCCCTACATTACCTAAAGCATTACAATACCTAAAGCCCCACAGTACCTAAAGCCCTACAGTACATAAATCCCTACAGTACCTAAAGCATTACAGTACCTAAAGCCCCACAATACCTAAAGCCCTACAGTACATAAATCCCTACAGTACCTAAAGCATTACAATACCTAAAGCCCCACAGTACCTAAAGCCCCACAGTACCTAAAGCCCCACAATACCTAAAGCCCTACAGTACATAAAGCCCTACAGTACCTAAAGCCCCACAGTACCTAAAGCCCTACAGTACATAAAGCCCTACAGTACCTAAAGCATTACAATACCTAAAGCCCCACAGTACCTAAAGCCCTACAGTACATAAAGCCCTACAGTACCTAAAGCCCCACAGTACCTAAAGCCCTACAGTACCTAAAGCCCTACAATACCTAAAGCCCTAGAGTACCTAAAGCCCTACCGTACCTAAAGCCCTACCGTACCTAAAGCCCTACAGTACCTAAAGCCCTACAGTACATAAAGCCCTACAGTACCTAAAGCCCCACAGTACCTAAAGCCCTACAGTACCTAAAGCCCTACAATACCTAAAGCCCTAGAGTACCTAAAGCCCTACCGTACCTAAAGCCCTACCGTACCTAAAGCCCTACAGTACATAAAGCCCTACAGTACCTAAAGCCCTACAGTACCTAAAGCCTACAGTACCTAAAGCCCCACAGTACCTAAAGCCCTACAGTACCTAAAGCCCTACAATATCTAAAGCCCCACAGTACCTAAAGCCCTACAGTACCTAAAGCCCCACAGTACCTAAAGCCCTACAGTACCTAAAGCCCTACAATACCTAAAGCCCCACAGTACCTAAAGCCCTACAGTACCTAAAGCCCTAGAGTACCTAAAGCCCTACAGTACCTAAAGCCCTACAGTACCTAAAGCCCCACAATACTTAAAGCCCTACAGTACCTAAAGCATTACAATACCTAAAGCCCTACAGTACATAAAGCCCTACAGTACATAAAGCCCTACAGTACCTAAAGCCCCACAGTACCTAAAGCCCTACAGTACCTAAAGCCCTACAATATCTAAAGCCCCACAGTACCTAAAGCCCTACAGTACCTAAAGCCCCACAGTACCTAAAGCCCCACAGTACCTAAAGCCCCACAGTACCTAAAGCCCTACAGTACCTAAAGCCCTACAATACCTAAAGCCCCACAATACCTGTAACCAGAGCATTAGAGAGAGAGAGAGTGGAGAAAAGAGAAAGAGGGAAAACAACAGAAAGACAGGGAAACGAGAGAGAGAGAGAGAGAGAGAGAGGGAGCGAAATTGTTTATTTTACTTTTGTATATTATCTACTTCACTTTCTTTGGCAATGTTAACATATGTTTCCCATGCCAATAAAGCCCCTTTAATTTAATTGAGAGAGAGAGAGAGAGAGAGAGAGAGAGAGAGAGAGAGAGAGAGAGAGAGAGAGAGAGAGAGAGAGAGAGAGAGCCAGTGAAAAGTGTAATGTCGATAATATTTCCCATCTTGTTTTGTTTTGTCTTTCATCCCATGTCATGTGTCTTCTCAGTCAGGTTGAGACTGGTCTACTACCATTGCTTTAATGTATTGTTGTTCTGATTAATATTGTTGTTGTAGTTGTTGTTAATGGTAATCCCATGTCCACTACTACTATTATTATTGCTGTTGGATCCACCATTTTTGTTATATGTATACTTTGACAATGTAAGTCATTTAACTTGCCATGTCAATAAAGTTGAATTGAATTGAGAGAGAGAGAAAAACCGATGAAAAAGCCAGAAAGAGAGGGAAAAGATAGAGAGAGAGAAAAGATAGAGAGAGAGAGAGAGAGAGAGAAGCTGTCGATGTGTGTTACCCTGAGGACTTCAGTCTGTCTGGCTGATCCTCTCAAGCAGAACCAAGACAAGGGATGATTAGCCCCAAACTTCTGTTTAGCGTTTAGCCACGACGACACGTCCCACCAACGTTTACTTCACTTCACCAACCAGCGGCTGTGTTTGTTTGTTTGTGTGTGTTTGAGAGAAAGCGATCCTGTAGGCACTGATCTTGGACCAGTTTACCCTTCCACAAGTCATGACAGTTTCTATTAGGAGGAGAAATGCAAATCTAACCTTAGATCAGTGTCTAGGGGCAATTTCAACATCCTACTCCCTAAAACTGATCTAGGACCAGTTTACCCTCCCATCAGTCATGACTGTTTCTATTAATGTTGCAAAATGCAAATCTGACCTCAGATCAGTGTCTAGGGGCGATTTCATCCTACTCCCTGTTATTCCATATCTCATCTGCTCTATGCTTCTTTCTCATCCAATTACAACCACCAAACAAACATAATAATGTTAGTGACTGTTGTTTTAACGGTTATGGTTGTGTTATAGACCAAACCAAAGCTTCAACCACAGCTTCAAGCATAGAAATATATTTACTATTATCATTCTATTTCTATTTCTACAACCAATGCTTCAACTAAAGCTTCACCTAAAGCTTCCCTACCTTAGCTTTCCTAAGCTACCTACGGATGTAGGATCTTAAATTGACCTATTTTGTTAGAGCAAAATAATCCTGCAGCAACAGGATTGTAACATTTAGTGCATAATGTTGCTTGATTAGTGGTTTGGCAATTAGCTGGCCAAAAGTAGCCTACATGAAAAGTGCAACACTGAATATAACCGTGTGTTAGTGTAAGTTTTCAGTGAATTTATGTCAATCACAATGCTCATCTGCATTTCCTCCGGTGCGGTAAAATGTTCAGCAACAAAAGAGTGGTCAAATTAAGATCGGTACTTGGGTATAGACTAGGGAGTATTGCAGAGAGCTAGGGTACAAATGGAATACAGTATCCAATTGAATCCAATCCATGCCGAGAATATGTATGTATTTTTAATGGGAGTTGGAAAGCACTATGAGATCCTATCACTCCCATCAATCTGTGTGCAGAGACCAGAGTCTCAGGTTCTCCACACACAGACGGATAACTAAAACAATATTGAATCAAATCGGAATGAAACAACAACACAAACGTTAGGAATGATATTTTCTGAACAATATAATTTCCAATATACGGTAGGCCTCATGCCGTTTTTCCTCCCGTGTCTATGAATACGAATGACTGGGAGAGATGGGTGACGGAGGCTGTTGGGTTGGTGGGATGTGGAGAGGTACTGTATTTAACTGGAGTGGTTCTCAAGGGGACAACATACAAATACAACGATAAAGCATAGACAAAGTCAAATGATTGGTGGAAAGACATGCGACAGAGTGTCGATCTAATTCAAAGCTAGTTCTGTCACAGCCTGATCTGTTTCACCTGTCTTTGTGATTGTCTCCACCCTTCTCCAGGTGTCGCCCATCTTCCCCATTATCCCCTGTGTATTTATACCTGCCTCTGACCCTGAGCCTGCCTGCCATCCTGTACCTTTGACCCACCTCTGGTTTACTGACCCCTGCCTGCCTTGACCTGTCTATTGCCTGTCCCTGTCGGATTATTAAACCATTGTTAATTCGACATTGTCCGCATCTGGGTCTTACCTTCATACCTGATAAGTTCAAATAATACACAGAAATACACATCTGCATTGCTTGCTGTTTGGGGTTTTAGGCTGGGTTTCTGTATAGCACTTTGTGACATCGGCTTGATTTAAATAATAGCGTCTATTTGGATGGAATGTTGGGCTTTGGGGAGGTATCTAGGACAACTGGAGTGGCCAAACAAATACTGTAGTGTAGAAACCTTGCACTTAAAAATAAACATTGATTTAAATTTAGTTGACAAGTGAGTGCATTCAATTCAATAAGCAATTATTTTGTTTCCATTTACTATTGTTTCGCATTATTTCACAACCTGTTGTACGTGACTGTTATCTCCATAGATGTGTGTGTGTGTGTGTGTGTTTGTGCACACATGCAGGTGCGTGTGTGTGACCTCTCTAAGGAGCCTCCAGACAGCATAGTGATGAATGAGCAGTGATGAGATGCGTGGAGACAAAGCCTAGCTACAGACCAATCAGATCACAGCCCCATCAAGGCTCCCTCGCTCTGATTAAACACTATGGATCAGAGCAAAGGTCGTACGGATCACTAGCAGGAGAAGAATGAGGTGTCAAAATCAAATCAAACTTTATTTGCCACATGCGCCGAATACAACAAGTGTAGACTACCGTGAAATGCTTACTTACAAGCCCTTAACCAACAGTGCAGTTCAAGAAGAAAATAGTTAGATCAGTATATCTGTACTGTATACCATACACAGCATGTCAGTAGATCTGTATATATGTACTGTATACCATACACAGCATGTTAGTAGATCTGTATATCTGTACTGTATACCATACACAGCATGTCAGTTAGATCGTATTGCTTAATTATACCATGGCATTGTTGAATACTCCTTTCTGATTGGCATGAAGGGCATTCTAGAGCGTGCATTATTTCCCTATAACGCACAGTATGTTTGTATGGTAGAATTCAATGGCTATAGTTCATTTGTACATGTTTTGTTTGAGCTGCTTTTGAATCGCATAGCCCCTCGTTGATCATCCCTTACGTATACCGTACACAGCATTTCAGTTAGATCGGTTTCTGGCAGTGCCGTCTGTACATAGAAGATGGAAAAGACTCAGTAGACCCAATTTACAGTCCGTGTGTCTCTCCTCCTCCACCACCGCCACATCCTAGCAGCCATATTACTAGGCCGAAGCTGTAAACATCAGGAGTAGATCTATCGGAATGGCCGTGTTGTTTTAGTAGAAAACAGGGTGAAAACCCTCTCCAGAGCAGCTGGCTGTCCTCCACCTTTTCTCCCTTCCGTCTATAAGATTTGAGCGAAGAGGCTTGTCATTTACGGTAGTAGCTTTATATCAGAGGTCTGCCGTTCAGCTTCCATGACATCCAAACACAGCGCGAAGGGCTCTGCCGTTGAAAGAGGGATAGTTATGGCTAAAGGGGTAGAGGGAAGGGGGCTGTGTGTGTGTGTGTGTGTGTGTGTGTGTGTGTGTGTGTGTGTGTGAGGGGGGGGGGGGGGGAGTATAAAAAGTTGTGGATTTTTAATGAGGGTCGGAAACGGACAGAGAGAGGGAGGGGAGGCAGAACTGTCAAAGAACCCTGTGAGAGACACACAAATGCACACATACACCAATCAAATCAAATCTTATTGGTCACATACACATGGTTAGCAGATGTTATTGCGAGTGTAGCGAAACGCTTGTGCTTCTAGTTCCAACTATGCAGTAATATCTAACAAGTAAATATCTAACAAATTCACAACGACTACCTTATACACACAAATGTAAAGGGATGAATAAGAATATGTACATATAAATATATGGATGAGCGATGGCCGTGCGGCATAGGCAAGATGTAGTAGATGGTATAGAATACAGTATATACATATGAGACGAGTAATGTAGGACATGTAGATATTTTTAAAGTGGAGTTATTTAAAGTGACTAGTGATACCTTATTAAATAAATGTATTACATTTATTAAAGTGGCCAGAGATTTGAGTCTGTATGTTGGCAGCAGCCTCTCTATGTTAGTGATGGCTGTTTAACAGTCTGATGGCCTTGAGATAGAAGCTGTTTTTCAGTCTCTCGGTCCCAGCTTTAATGCACCTGTACTGACCTCGCTTTCTGGATGATAGCGGGGTGAACAGGCAATGGCTCGGGTGGTTGTTGTCCTTGATGATATTTTTGGCCTTCCTGTGACATCGGGTGCTATAGGTGTCCTGGAGGGCAGGTAGTTTGCCCCCGGTGATGCGTTGTGCAGACCACACTACCCTCTGGAGAGCCTTATGGTTGTGTGCGGAGCAGTGGCCATACCAGGCGGTGATACAGCCCGACAGGATGCTCTCGATTGTGCATCTGTAAAAGTTTGTGAGTGTTTTAGGTGACAAGCCACATTTCTTCAGCCTCCTGAGGTTGAAGAGGTGCTGTTGTGTGGGTGGACCATTTCAGTTTGTCCGTGATGTGTATGCCAAGGAACTTAAGACTTTCCACCTTCTCCACTACTGTCCCATCGATGTGGATGGGGGTATGCTCCCTCTGCTGTTTCCTAAAGTCCACGATAATCTCCTTTGTTTTGTTGATGTTGAGTGAGAGGTTAATTTCCTGACACCACATTCCGAGGGCCCTCACCCCCTCCTTGTAGGCCGTCTTGTCGTTGTTGGTAATCAAGCCCATCACTGTAGTGTCATCCGCAAACTTGATGATTGAGTTGGAGGCGTGCATGGCCATGCAGTCATGGGTGAACAGGGAATACAGGAGAGGGCTGAGAACGCACCCTTGTGGGGCCCCAGTGTTGAGGATCAGCGGGGTGGATATATTGTTTCCTCTGGGGGTGGCTCATCAGAATGTCCAGGACTCAGTTGCACAGGCCGGGGTCAAGACCCAGGGTCTCGAACTTAATGACGAGTTTTGAGGGTACTATTGTGTTAAATGCTGAGCTGTAGTCAATGAACAACATTCTTACATAGGTATTCCTCTTGTCCAGATGGGATAGGGCAGTGTGCAATGTGATGGCGATTGCGTCGTCTGTGAACCTATTGGGGTGGTAAGCAAATTGGAGTGGGTCTAGGGTGTCAGGTAGGGTGGAGTTGATATGGTCCTTGACTAGTCTCTCAAAGCACTTCATGATGACAGAAGTGAGTGCTACGGGGCAATAGTCATTTAGTTCAGTTACCTTAGCTTTCTTGGGAAAAGGAACAATGGTGGCCATCTTGAAGCATGTGGGCACAGCAGACTGGGATAGGGATTGATTGAATATATCCGTAAACACACCAGCCAGTTGTTCTGGGCATGCTCTGAGGACGCGGCCATCTGGGCCGGCAGCCTTGCGAGGGTTAACACGTTTAAATGTTTTACTCACGTTGGCCACGGTGAAGGAGAGCCCATAGGCTTTGGTAGCTGGCCGTGTCAGTGGCACTGTATTGTCCTCAAAGCGAGCAAATAAGTTGTTTAATTTGTCTGGGAGCAAGACGTCGATGTCCGCGACGGGACTGGTTTTCTTTTTGTAATCCGTGATTGACTGTAGACCCTGCCACATGCGTCTCGTGTTTGAGCCGTTGAATGGCGACTCTACTTTGTCTCTATACTGACGCTTTGTTTGTTTGATTGCCTTACGGAGGGAATAGTTACACTGTTTTTATTCGGTCATGTTTCCAGTCGCCTTGCCATGATTAAAAGCGGTGGTTTGCGCTTTTAGTTTAGGGAAGGTTTTAATAGTCACCGTGGGTACAACATCACCGATGCACTTGCTAATAAACTCGCTCACCAAGTCAGCGTATACGTCGATGTTATTGTCTGAGGCTACCTGGAACACATCTCAGTCCACGTGATCGAAGCAATCTTGAAGCGTGGAATCCGATTGGTCAGACCAGCGTTGGATAGACCTCAGCATGGGCGTTTCCTATTTTAGTTTCTGTCTATAGGCTGGGTGCAACAAAATGGAGTCATGGTCAGATTTGCTGAAGGGAGGGCAGGGGAGGGCTTTGTATGCATCGCGGAAGTTAGAGTAGCAATGGTCCAGAATGCTACCAGCTCGTGTCGCGCATTCGATATGCTGATAGAATTTAGGAAGCCTTGTTCTCAGATCAGCTTTGTCAAAATACCCAGCTATAATAAATGCAGCCTCAGGATATATGGTTTCCAGTTTACATAGAGTCCAGTGAAGTTCTTTCTGGGCCGTCGAGGTATCTGCTTGGGGGGGGATATACACGGCTGTGACTATAATCGAAGATAATTCTTCTGGGAGATAAGATAAATGCGGTCGGCATTTGATTGTAAGGAATTCTAGGTCAGGTGAACAAAAGGACTTGAGTTCATGTATGTTGTTATGATTAAACCATGAGTTGTTAATCATAAGGCATACACCCCCACCCTTCTTCTTACCAGAGAGATGTTTGTTTCTGTCGGCGCGATGTGTGACGAAACCGGGTGGCTGTACCGACTCTGACAACATATCCCAAGTGAGCCATGTTTCCGTGAAACAGAGAATGTTACAATCTCTGATGTTTCTCAGGAAGGCAACTCGTGCCCTAATTTCGTCCACCTTGTTGTCTAGAGATTGGACATTGGTGAGTAATATGCTTGGAATCGCTGGATGGTGTGCTCGCCTTTTAAGTCTGACCAGTAGGCTGCTCCGCCTGCCTCTCCTGCGGCGACCGCGTTGTTTTGGGTCGGCCTCTGGGATAAGATCCCATGTCCAGGGTGGAGGTCAGAACAAAGGATCTGCTTCGGGAAAGTCATATTCCTGGTCGTAATGTTGGTAAGTTGACGTCACTTTTATATCCAATAGTTCTTCCCGGCTGTTTGTAATAACACTTGAGATTTTCTGGAATAACAAAGTAAGAAATAATACATAAAAAAACTAATTACTGCATAGTTTCCTAAGGACCTGAAGCGAGGCAACCATCTCTATCGGTGCCATCCTGGCAAGGTTGTGGAGGTAGCTAGCTGCTATTTACTTCACCACCATTGCAGAGGATATGTGATGGAATGAGTGCATAAGAAGAAAATAAGGGGAGGAAGAGAAAGAGAAGGGGTGATGGCGGGGTTAACCGAAGAGGAATTGGGCTTTTAGGTGATAGCGGGGTTAACCGAAGAGGAATTGGGCTTTTAGGTGATGGTGGGGTTAACCGAAGAGGAATTGGGCTTTTAGGTGATAGCGGGGTTAACCGAAGAGGAATTGAGCTTTTAGGTGATAGCGGGGTTAACCGAAGAGGATTTGGGCTTTTAGGTGATGGCGGGGTTAACCTACAGTAAGAGGAATTGGGCTTTTAGGTGATAGCGCGGTTAACCTACAGTAAGAGGAATTGGGCTTTTAGGTGATAGCGGGGTTAACCGAAGAGGAATTGGGCTTTTAGGTGATAGCGGGGTTAACCGAAGAGGAATTGGGCTTTTAACTGATGGCGGGGTTAACCTACAGTAAGAGGAATTGAGCTTTTAGGTGATGGCGGGGTTAACCTACAGTAAGAGGAATTGAGCTTTTAGGTGATGGCGGGGTTAACCTACAGTAAGAGGAATTGAGCTTTTAGGTGATGGCGAGGTTAACCTACAGTAAGAGGAATTGAGCTTTTAGGTGATGGCGGGGTTAACCGAAGAGGAATTGGGCTTTTAAGTGATGGCGGGGTTAACCTACAGTAAGAGGAATTGAGCTTTTAGGTGATGGCGGAGTTAACCGAAGAGGAATTGGGCTTTTAGGTGATAGCGGGGTTAACCGAAGAGGAATTGGGCTTTTAGGTGATAGCGGGGTTAACCGAAGAGGAATTGGGCTTTTAGGTGATAGCGGGGTTAACCGAAGAGGAATTGGGCTTTTAGGTGATGGTGGGGTTAACCGAAGAGGAATTGGGCTTTTAGGTGATGGTGGGGTTAACCGAAGAGGAATTGGGCTTTTAGGTGATAGCGGGGTTAACCGAAGAGGAATTGGGCTTTTAGGTGATAGCGGGGTTAACCGAAGAGGAATTGAGCTTTTAGGTGATAGCGGGGTTAACCGAAGAGGATTTGGGCTTTTAGGTGATGGCGGGGTTAACCTACAGTAAGAGGAATTGGGCTTTTAGGTGATAGCGGGGTTAACCTACAGTAAGAGGAATTGGGCTTTTAGGTGATAGCGGGGTTAACCGAAGAGGAATTGGGCTTTTAGGTGATAGCGGGGTTAACCGAAGAGGAATTGGGCTTTTAAGTGATGGCGGGGTTAACCTACAGTAAGAGGAATTGAGCTTTTAGGTGATGGCGGGGTTAACCTACAGTAAGAGGAATTGAGCTTTTAGGTGATGGCGGGGTTAACCGAAGAGGAATTGGGCTTTTAAGTGATGGCGGGGTTAACCTACAGTAAGAAGAATTGAGCTTTTAGGTGATAGCGGGGTTAACCGAAGAGGAATTGGGCTTTTAGGTGATAGCGGGGTTAACCGAAGAGGAATTGGGCTTTTAGGTGATAGCGGGGTTAACCGAAGACGAATTGGGCTTTTAGGTGATGGCGGGGTTAACCGAAGAGGAATTGGGCTTTTAGGTGATGGTGGGGTTAACCGAAGAGCAACTGAGCTTTTAGTTGGGCTGGGGAAAACAGATGAAGAAAATTATGTGGGGAAAATGGGGGTGGGGACAACAGTGTTTGTGTGTGTGTATGGCCTGTGTTGTGTGGTGTTCTGGATCAGTATACCATGAGATGCTGTGTGTGTATGGCCTGTGTTGTGTGGTGTTCTGGATCAGTATACCATGAGATGCTGTGTGTGTCTTAGCTTCCCCTCCACTCCATTTCTGTAATTGATCCGTTTTTTAAATAGAAAAAAAAAAAAAATCGGCCTCATCCAAATGCTATTTCTAAAGCCCGGAGAGAGGAGGAAGAGGAGGAAGAAGAAGAGACCGTCGAGCGTCAGGATTGCAACAAAGAGCTGAGGCGATGGGAAGGAGAAAGACAGAGAGGAGAGGAGTGACAGCAACATAAATATGAAAAGAGTAGGAGAAAGAGGGGATTGCTGAGAGCGCTAAAGGGGAGGAGGTGGAGAGGGAGAGGGCGGGCGGCCGTAGGAATGGAGGGTGGGATAGAAATAGGGAGAGCGAGAGAGGACCAGGAACATACATTGTAACAAAGACAAGTGGATAAAACACAATGGCATCCGGTGGGAGACTTGATAGACAGGGAGCAAATAAAGCATCTGCTACAGGAGGCCAGACAACGAACAGAGAGATCAAGAGAGCGAGAGAGAGGGGGACCGGCACGAAGAATATAGAGATCAGAGAGAAACAGTGGAGAGAAAGGAGGGAGCGATGGAGGGGGTGAAGGGCTGAGTGGTGGAGGCAGACAGAAAGAGAGGAGAGAGAGAATAGTGCACTTGTTTTTGAAGCTTTTTACGAAGCCGTTGACATAGGATGGTCTTTGTTGGAGGGGGGCAGGGTTTCGTGCTTTCTCTCTCGTTCCGCTCTTTCTCTTTCCCACTATTTCCCAGTAAGCCTTCGTTCTGTCTTGAAGTTGCCTAAGCTAGGCTGAAACTCAGAGTGGCCTGTCACTGAAAGATCACCATCTAGGCTGCTGATCACACCAGAAAACAAGTCAGAATTACTACTGGGCTGAGTAGTATTGTCCTGTTGCTGTTGCTGTTTTTTGTCTAAACCCAGAGCTGAATAGTGCATGTCATTTTCATCTGTTCTGTTGGAGCAGACAGACTACAAAACAGAGGCAGGAAGACTTCAACTCCCATGATCCCTACTGTTACCACTAGACAACAACAACACACAGAAGTGTGTACTCATTCTCCAAAGATTTCCTGTTAACATACAATATAATTTTCACTGCTTTCACGCACACACGCACACACACAGACACACACACACACACACACGCACACGCACACACGCACGCACACACACACATACCCTCAGTGCTGGTCTCTTCTCTGCTGTGTATCCCAGGGCTGTTCTCCCATCAGCAGTCACGTAGTGTGTGTGTGTGTGTGTGTGTGCGTGTGTGTGCGTGCGTGTATCTCCCAAGCAGGCACGCAGGGCCTACTCTGATTTCCCAGCAGTCAGTTGGTTCAAGGATCAGCCCACCACTGACAGGCTAGCACAGGGTGTGTGTATGCCTGTGTGTGTGTGTGCGTGCATGTGTGTGTGTCTGTGCTAGCGTGCCTGTGTGTGTGCCTGTGTGTGTGTGTGTGTGTGTGTGTGAGTGTGTGTGTCTGTGCTAGCGTGCCTGTGTGTGTGCCTGTGTGTGTGCCTGTGTGTGTGTGAGTGTGTGTGTGTCTGCGCTAGCGTGCCAGTGTGCACACCCACACCGTCCCTAATCGCCAGTCATTCAAACAAACACATTTGCCTCAAACAAAGATTCCCATGAAGTTCTCCTTAGGGTTTTATCTAACTTTTTTTTAAATTAAATATTCTTGGAATGTTCTCCTAACATTCACTATAATCCTGTGCACAGCATCTGCAGCAACCACCACAGAACATTCCCAAAATGTTCTCATTAGGGTTCCTCCCAGAAAACCAAAAAGCCACGGATGGAGGATGAGGACAACACCTGTTCCACTACCTCTATCAGCTGAGCCCAATCTGTCAGCGTCGTTGTCAGTCCATGAAGAGGCTAGCATGTTAGCATGTCAGCCCATGAGGAGGTAAGCATAGTGACTGCTTCGACTTCCACAACCCAGTTAGCTCACCATCTTCTTCACGAGTCAGAATCCACCTAAGCATTTGCCTGCAGTTGACGAACCACCCACACAACTAAAAATGTGAGTGTTCCCCACAACAGTGATCAATGGAAAATACCGGTGTTTCTCATGGAAGTGGTATGGACAGTTTTATTGGCTGGAATACAGTTCGATCAAGGGAAGCTGTTTTCTGTAAAATGTGTAGACATTTCCCCAAGGCCACTATGGAAAACGAATTTGTTAGAGACGGATATAAGGATTGGAAGCACCTTGGCGAGGCATGCTACAAACCCAACTCGTTTGCACTGAATAAATGTTAAGGCTTCAGTGCAACCAATCGCATTCAAAGTCGGGGTAATGTTTTAGATCAACTTAACCCCGAGTCCATGGACTATTAATTTGTAGAGAGGAATCGTGATCACGTCAGTAGTTCAGAACATTTTATGCATTACACTACGTGGACATAGGGAGATTGAATGAATTTTGTAATATCGAAATATGATTTTAACAAATATAAATCGGCGAGAGCAGCTGCCCAAATACGCCAGGCTCACGAGTCCAGAATTAACCGTGTTTATTCAGCAACTGCGTCGGAAAATTGGAGGGGGGGGGGGGGGGGGGGTCAGGAATTCTCATCCCGTATTGAAGTTTTGGACAGCTGCAGCCCTGACATTTTCCCCAACATCAATAGACTACTAAGGGCCATTATCACACTTCCTATGACTTCATGTATCGTTGTGAGACTATTCTCCACATCCGGGCGTATCAAAACATCCATCAGATCTTGCACGCCGACTGCAAGTCTCAACAATTTAGCCCTGTTGTCCTTTGAAATGGAACCCTTCAGACTATGATATAACCATCTCCATCCTCAACAGCAAGCCTATAGGCGTCTACGCCTTGTGCTGTAAAACGTGAAACACACAAGAAACGTAAGCCTGAACACTGTTTATTTACGATTTGGCCTAATGTTTTCATGCCTGCCTTGGTAGGTCAGGCCTATATGTGTTAAGATTCAAAGCGAGCTACTGTATTCATACCCACTGTGATATTAGGCTATGCATGATGATTTCATGTTTTCATTCCATGTTTGCTGATTCAAGTGAGCTATTCTATTCATACCCGCCATGATATTATGTATGATGATTTCATGCCCGAATGCCTATAGTAGCGTTTGCTTATTCAAAGTGAGCTATTCATTCCATATCCGCTGTACTGTTCAAGATGTTTTCATATGGCAAAAAGTGTACACTTTTGGGCTTAATGAAAAAAACGTTCAGGCCTTTCTCTTATTCCTTGCTTCTTTATGCAATAGTGCAATAAACCTTTTGCGCATATTGCAATCCTTTGCGGAGCTGGTGTCCGGCGGATGCGCGGACCATGGTCCTGAATACACCTGTTGTGCCTGTATGGTGGATGGCTCCTTTGAGTGGGGGTGGTCGATCTGATTTGATAATATGTTGATTATTTCATGAGGTTGGACAGACGGACTGAACACTTCATCCATTATTTTGTGACAGTATAGTTTTTCCAATTATATCACAGCACTTGTCTGCTGCTGTAGAATCTCTCTCTCGCTCTCTCTCTCTCGATATGTAGGTGATATACATGTTGTGTATTTCATTGTTTGTTTACTGTCAGCGTAGGACTTGGACAGTCGGCCTGTTTTGTCTGCGGTGTTGTTGTAAGTGGTTGTGTAGTTGCGTATCCTATACCCACTTTGTTTTTCAGTGGGCATTGCACATACTCACGTTTTAATACCCACTGATGCGTATCAAGTTGTTTAGTGGAGGTATACCCCCTATCAAGTATCTAGTACAATAGAGAAATCATGCACGAAGTAGCCTACACAAACACAAATCACATGAAATATTTGGCAATATGGGTTTGAAAAGTGCGAGTGTGAAACCATAGCATAGGCCTATATATTATTAAGCGCCACGGCCAGGTAATGCGGCTTGGCCAGGGGCCCGCGAAAGTCGGATCAAAGATTTAAGCACGGGACAGCTCCGCACTCAGCTCTGTTCTCAGACTCCCGGTATTAGCATTCACAACGAAAATGTTGCATTTATTCCCATGTTTCATGAGTTATACAGTTGGCCCTCTTTATTTTGCTTCTCGGTAGAAGAGCTTAAGGGACAGTCTATGGGGTTTACCTCTACTCCTATCTGGTCCCTTAGCCTAACGTAGCAGCCGTAAGGGCTGGGCTTATTATTTACATTGAACTAAAATATACACGCAACAGGCAACACTTTCAAAGATTTTACTGAGTTACGGTTCGTATAAGGAAATCAAGTCAATTTAAATAAATGCATTAGGCCCTAAACTATGGATTTCACATGACTGGGTTATACAGATATGCATCTGTTGGTCACAGATACCTTACAAGTAAATAGGGGTGTGGATTAGAAAACCAGTCACTAGCTGGTGTGACCACCATTAATCTCATGCAGCGCGACACATCTCCTTCGCATAGAGTTGATCAGGCTGGTGATTGTGGCCTGTGAAATGTTGTCCTACTCGTCTTCAAAGGCTGTGCGAAGTTGCTGGACATTTGCGGGATCTGGAACACGCTGTCCTACAGGTCGTTTCAGAGCATCCGAAATATGCTCAATGGGTGACATGTCTGGTGAGTATGCAGGCCATGGAAGAACTGGGACATTTTCAGCTTCAAGGAATTGTGTACAGATCCTTGCGACATGGGGCCGTGCATTATCATGCTGAAACATGAGGTGATGGCGGCGGATGAATGGCACAACAATGGGCCTCAGGATCTCGTCACGGTATCTCAGTGCATTCAAATTGCTATCGATAAAATGCAATTGTCGATAAAAATGCAACTGTGTTCGTTGCCCGTAGTTTATGCCTGTCCTACCATAACCCCACCGGCCACCACCACCATGGGGCACTCTGTTCACAAAGTTGATCAGTAAATCGCTCAGCAACACGACGTCATCACGCTGTCTGCCATCAGTCCCGTACAGTTGAAACCGGGAGTCATCAGTGAAGAGCACGCATCTCCAGCGTGCCAGTGGCCATCGAAGGTGAGCGTTTACCCTGCAACCTCAGGTCAGGTTAACACCCTGGTGAGGATGACAAGCACGCAGATGAGCTTCCCTGAGATGGTTTCTGACATTTTAGAGTGGCCTTTTATTGTCCCCAGCACAAGGGTGCGCCTATGTAATGATCATGCTGTTTAATCGGCTTCTTGATATGCCACACCTGTCAGGTGGATAGATTATCTTGGGAATGGAGAAATACTCACTAACAAATGTGTGCACAACATTGAAGAGAAATAAGCTTTTTGTGTGTATGGAAAATGTCTGGGATTTTTTATTTCAGCTGAAGAAACATGGGACCAACACTTTACATGTTGCGTTTATATTTTTGTTCAGTATAATTCTGGATGTCATCTGGTTGTATTTTGCCTTGCCATAATTGTAGGTCATTCAAATTAGCCTACATATGTTTCTCATCATTTTTCACACAGAGCACCTGTCTGTTTGGGAAATTTCCATGCACCACGACTACACCATTGATGTTTGGATATTTCTTCTGAAATAGTCACTTTTACTCAGGCCCAGCCACACAGCAATTTCTGCCTCTGCCTCTGCCATTACTTAATGAAATGTTCTGAGAACCTTCAAAGAACATAGACCAGGTATTCTGTCAACATTCTTACAACATTATAGGTACAGTGAATTCGGAAAGTATTCAGACCCCTTCCCTTTTTCCATATTTTGTTACGTTACAGCCTTATTCTAAAACGTATTAAATAAAACATTTTCCTCATCAATGTACACACAATACCCCATAATGACAAAGCAAAAATAGTTTTCAGAAAGTCTATTATTATTATTTTAATACCTTATTCACATAAGTATTCAGACGCTTTTCTATGAGACTCGAAATTGAGCTCAGGTGCATCCTGTTTCCATTGATCATCCTTGAGATGTTTCTATAACTTGATTGAAGTCCACCTGTGGTAAATTCAATTGATTGGACATCATTTGGAAAGGTACACACCTGTCTAATAAGGTCCCACAGTTGACAGTGCATGTCAGAGCAAAAACCAAGCCATGATGTCGAAGGAATTGTCCGTAGAGTTCCGAGACAGGATTGTGTCGAGGCACAGATCTGGGGCAGGGTAACAAAACCTTTTTGCCACATTGAAGGTCCCGAAGAACACAGTGGCCTCCATCATTCTTAAATGGAAGAAGTTTGGAACCACCAAGACTCTTCTTAGAGCTGGCCACCTAGCCAAACTGAGCAATCGGGGAGAAGGGCCTTGGTCACACAGGTGACCAAGAACCCGATGATCACTCTGACAGAGCTCCAGAGTTTCTATCTGGAGATGTGAGAACTTTCCAGAAGGACAACCATCTCTGCAGCACTCCACCAATCAGGCCTTTATGGTAGAGTGGCCAGACAGAGGCCACTCCTCAGTAAAATGCACATGACAGCCTGCTTGTAGTTTGCCAAAAGGCACCTAAAGGACTCTCAGACCATGAGAAACAAGATTATCTTGTCTGATGAAACCAAGATTGAACTCTTTGGCCTGAACGCCTAGTGTCAAGTCTGGAGGAAACCTGGCACCATCCCTACGGTGAAGCATGGTGGTGGCAGCAACCTGCTGTGGGGATGTTTTTCAGCGGCAGGGACTGGGAGACTTGTCAGGATCGAGGTAAAGATGAACGGAGCAAAGTACAGAGAGTTCCTTGATGAAAACCTGCTCCAGAGCACTCAGAACCTCAGACTGGGGCGAAGGTTGACCTTCCAACAGGACAACGACCCTAAGCACACAGCCAAGACAACGCAGGAGTGGCTTCGAGACAAGTCTCTGAATGTCCTTGAGTGGCCCAGCCAGAGCTTGGACTTGAACCGGATCAAACATCTCTGGAGAGACCTGAAAATAGCTGTGCAGCGACACTCCCCATCCAACCTGACAGAGCTTGAGAGGATCTGCAGAGAAGAATGGGAGAAACTCCCCAAATACAGGTGTGCCAAGCTTTTAGTGTCATACCCAAGAAGACTCAAGGCTGTAATCACTGCCAAAGGTGCTTCAACAAAGTACTGAGTAAAGGGTCTGAATACTTATGTAAATGTGAGGTTTACAGTCGTGGCCAAAAGTTTTGAGAATGATACAAATGTACATTTTCATAAAGTTTGCTGCTTCAGTGTCTTTAGATATTTTTGTCAGATGTTACTATGGAATACTGAAGTATAATTACAAGCATTTCATAAGTGTCAAAGGCTTTTATTGACAATTACATGAAGTTGATGCACAGAGTCAATATTTGCAGTGTTGACCCTTCTTTTTCAAGACCTCTGCAATCCGCCCTGGCATGCTGTCAATTAACTTCTGGGCCACATCCTGACTGATGGGAGCCCATTGTTGTATAATCAATGCTTGGAGTTTGTCAGAATTTGTGGGTTTTTGTTTGTCCACCCGCCTCTTGAGGATTGACCACAAGTTCTCAATGGGATTAAGGTCTGGGGAGTTTCTTGGCCATGGACCCAAAATATCGATGTTTTGTTCCCCGAGCCACTTAGTTATCACTTTTGCCTTATGGCAAGGTGCTCCATCATGCTGGAAAAGGCATTGTTCGTCACCAAACTGTTCCTGGATGGTTGGGAGAAGTTGCTCTCGAAGGATATGTTGGTACCATTCTTTATTCATGGCTGTGTTCTTAGGCAAAATTGTGAGTGAGCCCACTCCCTTGGCTGAGAAGCAACCCCACACATGAATGGTCTCAGGATGCTTTACTGTTGGCATAACACAGGACTGATGGTAGCGCTCACCTTGTCTTCTCCGGACAAGCTTTTTTCCGGATGCCCCAAACAATCGGAAAGGGGATTCATCAGAGAAAATGACTTAACCCCAGTCCTCAGCAGTCCAATCCCTGTACCTTTTGCAGAATATCAGTCTGTCCCTGATGTTTTTCCTGGAGAGAAGTGGCTTCTTTGCTGCCTTTCTTGACACCAGGCCATCCTCCAAAAGTCTTCGCCTCACTGTGCGTGCATATGCACTCACACCTGCCTGCTGCCATTCCTGAGCAAGCTCTGTACTGGTGGTGCCCCGATCCCGCAACTGAATCAACTTTAGGAGACGGTCCTGGCGCTTGCTGGACTTTCTTGGGCGCCCTGAAGCCTTCTTCACAACAAATGAACCACTCTCCTTGAAGTTCTTGATGATCCGATAAATGGTTGATTTAGGTGCAATCTTACTGGCAGCAATATCCTTGCCTGTGAAGTCCTTTTTGTGCAAAGCAATGATGACGGCACGTGTTTCCTTGCAGGTAACCATGGTAGACAGAGGAAGAACAATGATTCCAAGCACCACCCTCCTTTTGAAGCTTCCAGTCTGTTATTCGAACTCAATCAGCATGACAGAGTGATCTCCAGCCTTGTCCTCGTCAACACTTACACCTGTGTTAATGAGAGAATCAATGACATGATGTTAGCTGGTCCTTTTGTGGCAGGGCTGAAATGCAGTGGAAATGTTTTTTGGGGATTCAGTTCATTTGCATGGCAAAGAGGGACTTTGCAATTAATTGCAATTCATCTGATCACTCTTCATAACATTCTGGAGAATATGCAAATTGCCATCATACAAACTGAGGCAGCAAACTTTGTGAAAATGAATATTTGTGTCATTCTCAAAACGTTTCGCCATGACTGTACGTTTTATAATTGTAATAGATTTGCAAACATTTAAAAAAAAATGTTTTTGCTTTGTCATTATGGTGTATTGTGTGTAGATTGATGAGATCATTCTTTTTTTTTTGAATAAGGCTGTAATGTAAAAAATGTAAAGGGGTCTGAATACTTTCCAAATGCACTATATGTCCTGTGCAGCCTAAAATAAACATTGTATGAATGTCAGCACAACCAGACAGTTTTAGTGTTTGGGAATCTATCACTTGTCATATCCCTACAATGTTCCCACAACCTAAATAAACATTCTGGGAACCTTTAAAGAACAGACAAAATTCGTCCTGAGCACGTTCTGGTAACATCAGGCGAATGTTATTACCACCCTAAAATAAAAATTGTGGAATCATCCACACAACTGGACAGATTTTGTGTTTTGGGATGTCCCTAAAATGTTCTCACCAGACTGTTTCCATAACCTAATGAAACATTCTGGGAACTTTTAAAGAGCAGATGAAACGTGTCCTAGAAATGTTCTTGCAACATCAAGTGAATGTTTTATACAAACATTCTATAATCATCAGCACGAATGGACAGTTTGTGTGTTATGAGAACATTTTCCGCTACCTAATGAATGTTCTGGGAACTTTCACAGAGCAAATTTTTATTTGCTGGATGAAACCCTACCTTCCACTAAGGGGTTAAACTCTAGGTGAACGGAGTGGAACGGTTATCCACCATGTTGGTTTAGGACTGAGGCAGAAAACAGTGGGAATTGAACAAATGTCTGTTCGAAATGATTACTGAAAAGTAACCGTTTCTGGGATTGGTTCCACTATACCAAATCCCACTAAATCTCTGCCCCATCACCCTGTCACCGCCTAGCTACCAGTCTTTTTCTATAGGCTTCCACTTTCTATCAACCTAAACAGGGATGGCCACTGGTCCTGTAGAGCTGCAGTGAGTGCAGGATTTTGTTCCAGCCCAGCTCCAACACACTCCTTAACCTACACAGTATCCCAAATCTCTAATACAGTACCTTCCAGTCATCCAAATGACATCTACTCATATCGCCCTACTGTCTGTCACTACTGTCTGTCACTACAAACACTTATAGTGCGTACTGGGGCCCATCAACATTTATCCCAACCCCCAACGTTAGATAGGCCACACAAAGTCTCTCTATAACGTTCCAGTAACGTTAGGCTGACAAGACAGGCCTGCTGGTCTTCTCTAGTTACTGCACAGTGAAGTTCTGGCATGTCTTGCCGCTCACGACTCATCCTGTTCCCTTTCTCTACTCATCCTTTTCTCTTTCTCCTCTTATCACTTCCTCTTCTCTTCCCCTCTCCTTCTTCCCTTCTCCCCTCCTCCTTTCCTGTTCTCCTCCCTCCTCCTATCTTGCCCTTCCATGTATCCACCGGTTATACTTCCCGTTCTATTCTAGTCTTGTCCTCTCATATTCGATTGACATTCTAGTCATCTAGCAGACGAGTTTATCCAAAGTTGCTTACAGTTAGTGCATTCATGTTAAGATAGCTAGGTGGGACAGCCGCGTCACAATCATAGTGAGCACGTTTTTCCTCGATACAGAAATGATCAACAACGTCAGCCGTTAGTAGGAAAAGACAAGTGCAATAAAATAAAATTGAAAAAAAACATTATGGGTGGGGGAGGGGGGGGGGGGGGGGGTAAGACTGAGATCTGATTTCAGACACTCTTTGAAGAGGTAGGGTTTAACATAACAACTCTAGTGTGCCGTCCTGGGTTTGCCCGTCCACTTATGTCTTACACAGAAACAGACATCTCCACTGTACACAGAGTGACTAACGCACTAAGAGACTCACAATGGAGGAAGTGGAGTACAGTGTGGCTTCTTCCAGGGTTTAGTTAGTAATTAGAGGGAAAATACCCAGACAACCGAGACATCAGTATGTTTTGTGTTGTTTCAAAAGACTGACAATAGACTTGTGATGTGATGTCTGGGAACGAGAGATATGATGTGTGTGTGTGCGTGCACGCCTGCGCGCACGTGTCTGCGTGTGCATGGGTGTGTGTGTGTGTGTGTGCACCTGTATCCCTGCCTGTGTGCGCGTGTGCATGGGTGTGTGTGTGCGCCTGTGTGTGTGCGTGCCTGTTCGCGCGCGTATGTGTGTGTATCCCCGTGAGAAGAGACGGAGAACAAAGATGAGATTCTGAGACATCAGCAGAGATCCTGTGGCCCAGAGGCAAAGCTGCTGTTACAGGAGCCAAGGCCTGTGTGCTGCAGGAGCACACAACATCAGAGCGAGAGATGGGAAAGAGAGATAGAGAGAGAGGGGTGGGAGAACGAGATGGGCTAAAAGGAGAGAGAGAGAGACGGAGAGAACGATGGAGAGAGAGAGAAAGGGGGAGGAGAGGGGGAGACAGAGAGGGAGACAAGGAGAGAGAGAGAGAGAGGAGGAGGGACAGATAGAGAGCCAGAGAGAGCGAGAGAGCGAGAGAGAAAGGGGGAGGAGAGGGGGAGGGAGAGAAAGAGGGAGATAAGGAGAGAGAGAGGGGGGAGAGTGCAAGAGAGAGAGAGAAAGAGAGACAGAAAGGAGAAGTGGAAGTGAAGGGGACAAGAGAAAGGAGAGAAGAGCATAAAAACAAGACAGAGAAGAGAAAATAAAGTGCACTCAAAAAGGGATAAATTAAACAAATTAGAGGTTCTCACAATGTTCTCACCAGATTGTTCCAACAACCTAGTGAAACATTCTGGGAACTTTTAAAGACCGTGAGGGAAAAAGCAGAGAGAGACCGCAAAGAGAGCAAGTTAGACAGAGAGAGAGAGCAGGAGATGAAAGGGCTGGAGAAAACTCAGAGAGAGAGAGCGAGAGAGAGAGAGAGAGAGAGAGGAAGAAAGGAGGTGGAAGTGAAGGGGACGAGAGAAAGGAAAGAGTAGCAAAACAAGAAGGAGAGGGGAAAATAAAGAGCCACTCAAAAAAGGAAAGATGAGACATATTAGAGGTGGAGATGGAAAGAAAGAAAACAAATGGAGGGAGAGTTGAGTGCACACACACACACACACACACACACACACACACACACACACACACACACACACACACACACACACCACAATAGATCTACCTCTCCATTTTCCTCCACCATCAACATGACACCACCATTAAGAGTGCACTTTGACTAGCTCGTCTTATAGCTACTACAGTACCTAGCGTCGCTGTCTATATACAACTTGTTTCATCTTCTCTCCATTGGGAGAGAACTCACTATAGCCACCCATAAGTATTTGGAGCCTAATGTATCAAAAGTGCGATATAAATGCAGTTCTTAATATGTTCATTACAACTATTACACACAGGGGTCTCATCAACACACAGTACATTGTAGCCTCAATTCCCATGGTCATTATAAAGTGATGTAGAAAGTACAATATATCGGATATGACGTCGTCTACTCTTTCCAAAGCAGATATCCGCTATAGTCTGGCTGTAGGTTAGGTAACATGTTTATTTGTGCTGGTTACACTCTTGGCATGTAAGGTCGAAGACACCGCTTTCCATGGACATGCTATTGTTCTGCTTTACTGTAAATAGAGTTGTTTGTCAGGGTTTGTATTGTGCTGTATTATAGGTACAGTGGGGTCTGAAATGATTGACACCCTTGATAATGACGAGCAATAATGACTGTATAAAATACAGTTTTCAAATACTGAGCAATATTGTATGCCAAAAAAATTGGGATTTATACCAGTACAATTGCTCAGAGAAAAATATTTTTGAAATACAAATCTCAAAAAGTTAGGGGTCAAAATGATTGACACCCCTAAATATTCTTATAAAGTAGTCAAAAGTGTAGTATTTGGTCCCATATTCCTAGTACACAATGACTACATCAAGATTGTGACTCTATATGCATCCACACTGCATCCCACTGCTGGCTTGCCACCGAAGCTAAGCAGGGTTGGTCCTGGTTAGTCCCTGGACAGGACAGCAAATGCTACTGGAAGTGGTGTTGGAGGGCCAGTAGGAGGCACTCTTTCCTCTGGTCTAAAAAAAAGATGCCAATGCCTCAGAGCAGTGATTGGGGACATTGCCCTGTGTAGGGTGCCGTCTTTCGGATGGGATGTTAAACGGGTGTCCTGGCTCTCTGTGGTCACTAAAGATCCCATGGCACTTATCGTAAGAGTAGGGGTGTGAACCCCGGTATCCTTGCTGAATTCCCAAAGGCCTCATACCATCATCGCCACCTAATCATCCCCAGCCTCCAATTGGCTCATTCATCCCCCTCCTCTCCCCTGTAACTATTCCCCAGGTTGTTGCTGTAAATGAGAATGTGTTCTCAGTCAACTTACTTAGTAAAATAAGGGTTAAATAAAAATAAAGACATACAAGATTGTGCCTCTACAAACTTGTTGGATGCATTTGCAGTTCGTTTCGGTTGTGTTTCAGATTATTTTGTGCACTATAGAAATTAATGGTAAATAATGTATTGTGTCATTTTGGAGTCACTTTTACCGTAAATAAGAATAGAATATGTTTCTAAACACTTCTACATTAATGTGGATGCTACCATGATTATAGATAATCCTAAATGAATTGTGAATAATGATGAATGAGAAGGTTAGAGGGTCAAATATCATACCACCAAGACATGCTAACCTCCCTGTTATTGGTAATAGTGAGAGGTTAGCATGTCTAGGGGGTATGATCTTTGACCCTCTAACCTTCTCATTCATCATTATTCACAATTCATTTAGGATTCTCTATAATCATGGTAGCATCAACATTAATGTAGAAGTGTTTAGAAACATATTCTATTCTTATTTACAATAAAAATGACAGAATACATTATTTACCATAATTTCTATTGGGCACAAATCATCTGAAACACAACCAAAATGAACTGCAAATGCATCCAACAAGTTTGTAAACTTACAAGCTTGATGTAATCATTGCGTGCTAGTAATATGGGACCAAATACTAAACCTTTGACTATTTTATTTAGAAGAATCTTTAGGGGTGTCAATAATTTTTGACCCTTACCTTTTGAGGAAAGAAAATGTTACTTGATAAACAGAATCTCGTTCTCTGAGCAATTGTATTAGTATAAAATATTATTTCAACCAAAAATGTGCATACAATATAGCTCAGTATTTGAATTATTTATTATAAACAGTCATTATTGCTGTTCTCTATCTTTATCAAAGGTGTCAATCATTTTCTTTCTGTTTTACTGAGAAATCCACTATAGAATCCACTGATTCTAAACATTTTTCAAAATGTCGGATCAAATTTGGATGGTTTCTTGGTAAAATATTGAAGCATTTCTTGCTAAAACTTCAATTTGTTTTTTCTAAGTTTTGTCCTGGGATCAACTAAAAGACAGGCCTTTCATAACACACGGAAAGGGTTTGAGTATATTTGAGTGAGTGTGTGTGACATTGTCTCTGTATGTGTGTGTGTTGTGTTTAGTTAGGGGCTCAGGTGGGCCTCGGTCCTTTCTGATCAAAGCTGACAAAGTGGTGTGAGAGAGGAGGATGGAATGATGCGCGTCGCACGCACACACACACACACACGCATGAACACACACACACACACACACACACACACACACACACACACACACACACACACACACACACACACACACACACACACACTCCTATCCTCAGAGATCAATCCCTTTACAGTGGTTTCAGAAAGTTTTCAGACCCCTTGACTTTTTTCACATTTTGTCGTGTTACAAGGTAGGATAAAAAAAAATGTTTGTCAAAGATTTACACAACATTTTCTAATGTCAAAGTGGAAGAAAAAAAATAACATTTGTAAAAAATAATTATAATTAAACACTAATGTTACTTGATTACATAAGTATTCAACCCCCTGAGTCAATACATGTTAGAATCATATTTGCCCCCTGAGTCTTGAAGAGCTTGGATTGTATAATATTTTCACCATATTCTTTTTAAAATTCTTCAAGCTTTGTCAAGTTTGTGGTTGATCATGACAGCCATTTTCAAGGCTTGCCATAGATTTTCAGGCCGATTTAAGTCAAAACTGTAACTGGGCCACTCAGGAACATTCAATGTCGTCTTGGTAAACAACTACAGCGTATATTTGGCCTTGTGTTTTAGGTAATTGTCCTACTGAAAGGTGAATTTGTCTCCCAGTGTCTGTTGGAAAGCAGACAACCAGGTTATCCTCTAGGATTTTTCCTGTGCTTAGCTTTATTCTGTTTCTTTTTATCTAAGAAAAAACTCCCTAGTCCTTGCCAAGGACAAGCATACCCATAACATGATGCAGCCACCACCAAGCTTGAAAATATGAAGAGTGGTACTCAGTGATGTGTTGAATTTGCCCCAAACATAACACTTTGTATTCAGGACATACAGTTAATTTCTTTGTCACATTTTTGCAGTTTTACTTTAGTGCCTTGTTGCAAACAGGATGCATGTTTTGAAATGTTTTTTATTCTGTACAGGCTTCCTTCTTTTCACTCTGCCATTTAGGTTATTATTGTGGAGTAACTACAATGTTGTTGATCCATTCTCAGTTTTCTCTTATCACAGCCATTAAATTCTGTTTAACCTGTTGGGTCTAGGGGGCAGCATTTGCACGTCTGGATAAAAAAAATGTACCCGATTTAATCTGGTTACTAATCCTACCCAGTAACTAGAATATGCATATACTTATTATATATGGATAGAAAACACTCTAAAGTTTCCAAAACTGTTTGAATGGTGTCTGTGAGTATAACAGAACTCATTTGGCAGGCAAAACCCTGAGACATTTTCTGACAGGAAGTGGATACCTGATGTGTTGTATTGACTTTAAACCTATCCCATTGAAAAACACAGGGGTTTAGGAATATTTTGGCACTTCCTATTGCTTCCACTAGATGTCACCAGCCTTTACAAAGTGTTTTGAGTCTTCTGGAGGGAGATCTGACCGAACAAGAGCCATGGAACGGTGATGTCCCATTAGACACCTGGCGCGCTACTTCATGTTGGGTACCCTCGTTCCAATACGTTATAAAAGGCTATGCATTCGTCCACCTTGAATATTATTCATGTTCTGGTTAAAAAAGGCCCTAATGATTTATGCTATACAACGTTTGACATGTTTGAACGAACGGAAATATATTTTTTCCCCTCGTTCATGACGAGAAGTCCGGCTGGCTTACATCATGTGCTAACGAGACGGAGATTTTTGGACATAAATGATGAGCTTTTTTGAACAAAACTACATTCGTTATGGACCTGTGATACCTGGAAGTGACATCTGATGAAGAGAATCAAAGGTAATGGATTATTTACATAGTATTTTCGATTTTAGATCTCCCCAACATGACGTCTAGTCTGTATCGCAACGCGTATTTTTCTGGGCACAGTGCTCAGATTATTGCAAAGTGTGATTTCCCAGTAAGGTTATTTTTAAATCTGGCAAGTTGATTGCGTTCAAAAGATGTAAATCTATAATTCTTTAAATGACAATATAATATTTTACCAATGTTTTCTAATTTTAATTATTTAATTTGTGACGCTGACTTGACTGCCGGTTATTGGAGGGAAACGATTTCCTCAACATCAATGCCATAGTAAAACGCTGTTTTTGTATATAAATATGAACTTGATAGAACTAAAAATGCATGCATTGTCTAACATAATGTCCTAGGAGTGTCATCTGATGGAGATTGTAAAAGGTTAGTGTATCATTTTAGCTGGTTTTATGGTTTTGGTGACCCTGTCTTTGACTTGACAAAACATTACACACAACTCTTGTAAATGTACTGTCCTAACATACTCTAAATTTATGCTTTCGCCGTAAAACCTTTTTGAAATCGTAAAACGTGGTTAGATTAAGGAGATGTTTATCTTTCAAATGGTGTAACATAGTTGTATTTTTGAAAAATTTGAATTTTGACATTTATTTGGATTCAAATTTGCCGCTCTTGAAATGCACCTGCTGTTGATGGAGTGCACCACAGGTGGCACGCTAGCGTCCCACCTAGCCCCAAGAGGTTAAGTCCCCATTGGCCTCATAATGAAATCCCTGAGCGGTTTCCTTCCTCTCCGGCAACTTAGAAAGGACGCCTGTATCTTTGTAGTGACTGGGTGTATTGATACACCATCCAAAGTGTAATTTATAATTCCACAATGCTCAAAGGGATATTCCATTTCGGCTTTTTTATTTTTACCCATCGACCAATAGGTGACCTTCTTTGCAAACCATTTGGAAAACCTCCCTGGTCTTTGTGGTTGAATCTGTGTTTGAAATTCACAGCTCGACTGAGGGACCTTACAGATAATTGTATGTGTTTGGTGTACAGAGATGAGGTAGTCATTCAAAAATCATTTTAAACACTATTATTGCAAACAGCGTGAGTCCAGCCAACTTATTATGTGACTTGTTAAGCACATTTTTTTTGCACCTGAACATATTTAGGCTTGCCTTAACAAAAGGGTTGAATACTTATTGACCATGTTCCCTCTAAGCTCCCCGGGAGTACCACGCAGAAGAGATATCAACCTGCGCAGAGGAGCACAAGATTGAACTTTCTAGTTTTCCCCTTTTTACTCAACACCATCAACGTTTCCCTCTGCTGTGCGACTTGTGATCGAATCAACGCAATATTAGCCGCTAACAATGCAACATACAGAAACAAACAAACTATGCGAGAGATTTTCTTGTAGGCAGAGTACGTTAGAGTAGGACTCTATTGCGCTGACAGGACCGACTCAGGCACGTACTCTACACAGACCGGTGCGCCATAACCAATCAGAGCTGCAGTATCCCTTTATGCAAATAGACCAATGCCGTATATGGATCTGTGTCATTCACTTTGACTGTGTTTACAGCATGAGTTTTGAGATCAAAGCAAGAGCTGCACGTACATTCTTTGCTAGTAAGTGAGTTATTAGCCCAGTTAAAGAGAATTTGTAGTCATCAATGGGGGAGTGGTCGCTTCCAACAGGAGCATGAAACATGTGCATTTCTAGCCATGTTTGAAAAGCAAGTCAGGTAAAGACCTTTTTTTTCCTGTCTTAAAGGGGCTGTGTTGAATTTTGAGACCGGCTTGAATAAGTAGCCAATAGACAGAGGGTAACATAATTTGTCTGATTCTCTGTAATAATGGTATGGGAATAATAACGCATTTTACATTGTAAAGTGGTTTCTTGCGTTGTGTCATGCCTAAGAACAGCTCTTAGCCGTGGTATATTGGCCATATGCCACAACTCCTCGGGCCTTATTGCATAAATAACCTCCTTCCAAACACTTGAACCCAGGAGAAAGCATCAAGAAGAGCTAGTCATGGCTTACAGTTGTCCTTTAGTTTACCTTTCAAAATGAAAAATACTAAACAACAATGTGTTTCTTATTTGCTTTGGCTTGAATACGATTTATTGAATGACTAGTGTATGCTTTCGGTTCACTCATTCAAACTAGAAATGGTTTCTCCTGCTAAGCATTGAAATTCTTCAATAAAAAGGCTGCTTTTGTACAGAGAAACTGAACTGGACCATTGAAGCACTAGGGTCCAATCCTAAATCGTCCCCTAAACCCTGCGTCCTATGCACTTGTGGAGATATGAGCGGAATTGACAGGTGTAATCAAACTGGTAGTAGCTCCACCTTGCCCTCTGATAGGCTAGGTGGAAGTTACACCATATTGCTTATACCAATCAAATCCACTCAGATCTCTACAAGTACATAGGGGACTATTTGGGATTGGCCCTAAGGGTCCACTTAGGTGATATAGCACTGACCGGACATTTAGTCGTAACAGGAAGTCAGAGAGATATTAACAGGAAGAAGATGTTACAGTAGTACTCATACTTGGGCTATGTCCCAATTATCTCTCCTCTGTCCCAAAGTGTGCACTTGTTCACTTCCCTTTACCGATTTGAAAGGAATGACTGGTATTAAGAAATATGGTGTAAACTCCCACCAGCTAATGCCTTCACCAATCCAATGCTTTAAGATTTGTGGGAAGTAGTGACCGAGTACACACTTAAGCAGAAAGAAGATGGGATGCACCCAGGGCCTTATTCAGGAAGTCCAGACATCGAACAACGATCTCTTTCGATGTATGATGTAGCCTATTCTGCCCTCAGTCTGACATTAATATCTGGCAAATAAAGGTATCATTTCAGCTCTACATATTCCATTTCTATCTGCCACTTTGTAAACATATGTTAAATGCTCCTGAATGACCTCCAGGAGTTAGTTATTTATTCGTTTGTTTCCATGTACTAGGAAGGTGACATGGGAGAAGGTCTAATACACAGGAATGGATTAGTATTTGACATTTGGATGTTATGAGGGTAAGCCTAGGTATCTGTATTCTCTAAAGAAAGGTGTACTATAGTAAAACGTTCTATTCACGAAGGTAATGAAGCATCAGAAGTTGGCCCATAAACAGGCAGGTAAGCCTATCTAGTAGCCAGCCCAACTTTGGGGCTGTGTCAATATGTCTGAGCAAAGAGAAACTCCCTTTCCCCCAACTCTCCACAACTTTCACTTAAAAGAAGACACAAGAAATATCAAAAGAACACCCAAGAGAAAAATATTCCCCTTCGTACTCAAAATGAGCTGTAAGAAGAAGATAATCCATCATATTGACAGCAGCCATTTTTTTTTTATGGTCAGGAAACGACTCCAAAAGGCAAGATGGTATCATCTCAACTGTGTTGTTACGTGTTGTAGCTAATAGTGTTGTTGTGTCTGTTTCTATTGAGAAAAGTCACCAGGAAGAGATCTTCATTCCGATAAACAGGAGAATACGGTCTTTCTTAAATGTTTCGCTCTCTCCATTTCTCCCTCTCTTTCTTTATTTGACTCACCTAATAATGCTATTCTCCCCTTGACTTTTGAAGCTAGGTCCATTGGTCCAACCATTAGCCATGTTTCAAGAACTATTCAGCTGTAATGATGATGGCAGAAAGTTGTTGTCTCCCTGCCTAGTCAGTCAGTCAGTCAGTCAATATGTCTGAAATGTTTTTTTTTCTGTAATAAATCAACTGTAGAGACGACACAATGTTGATTTCATAACTATTATATTGGCCAGGGCCTGTCATCAAACTGTTATTAAGCTAATGCTTTTTCTCACAGACTGACTGAATAGAATGTGTGTTCTTTGTATTCTTAATGAATGTGAAGATACCGAGTCAACACTGACACCAACACCAACACATTGTATATATCTTTAAATATATATCTTATATCTCATAGCTAAATCAATGGCTGTAACTATATATCCCCAAAAAGACTTAAAAACAAGAAAAAAGGAAAAACATGCAACGCAAAAATACCTTCATCTCTCGGTCTGTTCATTGTAGACTCATCGTGTTTTTTTGTGAGCGGACCTAGGGTGCAAGAAAAAAAGGGGGGAAAAAGAGAAAAGAGAAAATTCAAAAAAGATTACTGGCAAAAAAAACGCAAAGAAAAAAAAATCAAAAAAGATAAGAAGAGCAAAAAAAGATAAATCAGCAAGTTTTTTTTCTTTTCTCTTTTTAAAAAGAGGACAAAAACAAAACAAAAATGCAGCATCACAGACACATTATAAGAAAAGACAACAAATGCTTTTGTCAAGAGAAAAGAAGGAGCCCCTATATCTGAAGATCCAGCACTCCTTCTCACCCGGGAGAAACGGATAAATGAGTTGTCAGTGGTTGTTAACTAGTTGTTTATTGGTTGTGCTGCCCTTTCTGAACCCATGTTTTGTTACTTGTGTTCAAGTTGTATTTCTGGCTTCAGGGGACCATAGTAAAAATCTATGGAAGGAGAAATAGAGAGTGACGTCCTGTGGTTAGAAACTCAACACCCACCCTTACCCTCCCCTTTCCCCCCTCAGAACCCAAAAAAGGAACGTCGGGCGTAGAGGGGTACCAAAGAGGAGGGGTGGGCCTCGTCAAGACGCCCTCACCCGTAACCTACAATAACATGATTAACCCCCTGTTGTGATTCATGAATAGCGTGACATTTTCTTCACACAAACACTGATACCCCCCTTCCTTTTCCCTCTGTCACTACAGTTCCCACAATGATTGGTACTACAACATAAACAACATGAACACACTAGATTAAACATTTTGGGGGTTAAGACACACAACCAAATGATATCTTTATTAGTCAGCCATCTCTTGCGAGAGAGACACAATGAAAGGAACCTGTAATGATGAGAAATCATGTTAAACATGCGTTACAAAACCGGAGAAAGGGACAAAGGTATGCAGTTTGTGTGTGTGTGTGTGTGTGTGTGTGTGTGTGTGTTTGTATGTGTGTGTGTGTGGCTTAGATATAACCCTCAAAGTCATCCCCCCCTAGTGAATATGTAAATACATGTATAGCGCACAACAGGCTGTGTGTCAATTAGAAATGACATGTAGCTTGATGCTAGTTAACGGAGTGTGTGCTGTGTGGTGGGTAAAATGTGCATGTAATTCGATCCGCATCTGCCCAGCAGCTATTCTTGGCAAACGGAGGGGAGAGGGAGAGGGGGAGAGAGCGATAGAGGGAGAAGAAGGAGAGAGAACAGAAAGGAATGCTTCTCTCCTCCTCCCCTCCTCTCTTCTTCTCTCCCCAATCGGTGAACGTTTGCTGCGGAGGAACTAATGTTGTGATATGCAAAACAACAATCAGGGAAGGGGCCAATCAGGAAAGAGGCCTGGCCTAACAGGAAGCACCATCTGCTGTTGGGATTCCAGCTACCTATGAGGGAACCAATGGGCAGGACTCTGATATGCTGACAACCAGGAAGTCTGTCTGTCTCTGTGATTTGTAATCCAACGAAGTTCTATGTAACTGCAGTGATAGCTCAAAAATATCCAAATGTCGTTAACTTATTGCAGCCCGGGAAACTGATCTAAGGATAGGATTACGGTTAGCTAGAGGTAAATGCTTGGCAAATACAACTCGTTCAAGGAAAACGAATAGGATTATAACTGATGCCTGTACTGTGTGCATGGGTTATGGCTTCACATGGGGTTGAATAAGGTAAAGATATTGGGGGTCATAGAGTGGTTATAGCATATTGATAAGTCTGTATATAGACATCCATACGAGTGTGTGATGGTATGGTTAACAGGGTTAGGAGAAGGTTATCCTCAGATTGAAATAATCACCTGGGGGGGAAAAAAAGAATCAATTGAAATGATGGTAAAACTGTTTCCGAATGTAAAACGTTTGGTAAAACCTGCAGAATTGCAACCCTTCATGACGATGGTTGGATACAGCTGTGCAAATTAAATCCAGCATGTCAACCTGTCTGACATATCCTGTATGCATGTCATTCGGCATAACAAGAGGCCTATTTATAAACTGTAAAAAGAGAGAAAACTGTATGCACAACAGATGGAAAAGCCCCAGTCAATGAATGGCTCACTCATACAGTCCCCTGTATTTAGGCATCTCACAGTCACTCAGAGTAGTTAAGAGGCATCATCCGCATTTTAGGGCAGAAAAAGTAGAAGAAAAGCTTTGCCAGAAGTAATTTTGTGAAGTGCTAAAAACAAGTATAAAATGAAACAATAACAGGGTTTGTTTGTAGGGTCGAGTGTTAGAATGTTATTGGAAACACTTTTGACATCCATCATGATACAGTAATTGACAATTGTACAATTGACGGTGTAGTTAATGAAGAAAAACGACCACAGTCCTCTGTTCCATTACCACCCCTTCTCCTCTATGACCTCCCCCTCTTTTTCACTCTTCTCTTTCTCCAAATGTACCTTCTTTTCACCTTTACTTTCCTCTTCCTTCTCCCTCTGTTTTGCAGGTTGTCTAAGTGCAGAACAAACCTGGGTTCAAATACTATTTGAAATCTTTCAAATACTTTGAAGGTCACGAACAGTCCAAATCATGTTTTTCACGTAACTGGATGATATTTGGATGAAACCAAATCAAAGTATGATCTGTTGCTTCTACATTGATTAAGTTTGATCATAAAGTTACTGGTCCCCTCCCCCTTGTCAAACACTTGGATTAGTAAAGGGCAGGATTATTAAGGGGATAGGGTGACATCACCCTAACTCTCAATTCAATACACCAATGGTAACATGATATTCTCTTAGCTAATTTAAATAAGTGCCGCCTCGTAACCAACATCGGAGAAGGCGTGTTTGCGGAGGTAGGCGTGGTTTGGTACAGGAATTTGACTGTAGAGGGTCAGCAGAGATACTTATGGTTTTCGCTAGTTACTGACCAGCTAGGTCTTCAGCCAGCATGGTACAAAAGGGGGGAAGGGTTCTTCAAAACGCTGAAGCAGTTGTCAAGGCAACATTTCCGTTGACACAAGAGACATGTCAAATGGGAGATGTATGCAAAAGAATTCACGTCATTGACGCAATTTCAATGTTGAGTTGCTTTGTGGACCACCAAATTTGCTTGAGAATATTTTGCTGCAACACTGCTCACTGCATCAAAGTTTGCTGACGTGGGTGTTTCAAAGAGCTGTCGATCAAGGTGAGCTCATGAATATAAACTCCCCGCCCACTCAGCCTGTCTTTTGAAAGTTCCTGGTAGTTAGCCATGAGAGAAATTTACATTTCTATCCCCCCCAAATTTCTATCCCCACAAAATATTATGGGTGACATTTTAGTCACTCAAAAGGCTATTTTACATGGGAATCAGAATGACTGTTCGGGACCTTTAAGCGTTTGCTCTGGCCTGCCTGGAGTGCCAAATGTGTGGGGTTTGCCGTGTTCTGAACATCCTATTGGTTCCATAGAGCCAGGCAAGCTCAATCAAGCACAGCTAAAGTATTTTGAAATGATTTTGAATCGTATTTGTACCCAGGGCTGGTGAAGAGCATCTCACTGACTGTGAACCAGGTTACATCATATTTTAACTAAGCTCTACTTCCACCTCTAACCACACACACACACACACACACACACACACACACACACACACACACACACACACACACACACACACACACACACACACACACACACACACACACACACACACACACACCCCCGAGAGTGTAAGAGAGTCTCTGTCTGTGTGTGTATGAATCTATGTTTTGTGTGTCTGCATCAACCTGTGTGTGTGTGTGTGTGTGTGTGTGTGTGTGTGTGTGTGTGTGTGTGTGTGGTGTGTGTGTGTGTGTGTGTGTGTGCGTGTGTGTGTCAGAGTGAATTTGTGTACTGTCAGTGTGCGCATGGTGTGTGCACGTGCATCTATTAATATGTGCAGGCTAGCCCCACAGACTAAGAGTAAGTATAGTCTAGGTGTTGACAGTGTAATTCAGCAGACAGCAGTGTGAGTGTAAAGTTGATGTACGAGTGGATGGGAGCGTCACTGACAGGTTGTAAGTGAACTAAAAAGATGAATGATGGACGTTGGGCTGAGAGGAGTACAGGGGAGTGAGTGTGAGTGTGTGTGTGTGTGTGTGTGTGTGTCTAGTCTCTCAGTAGTATGAGTAACGTGACAGCGGGTCAGTGTTTTGTTTGTGATGACTCACACATGATGCTTCTCTCTCCCAGCCTCGCTCACGATGCCCTTCTCCCCCCATATGAAAGAGTGTGTCGGCCGCCCACCCATTCTGTGGCGCACGCCTTGTCAGCAGATGGCCACGCTGTGTGTGTGTACCATGACGCTATCTCCGATGCTATCTATTAATAGTATGTTTAGATACACTACGTGTGGAAAAATCACCAAGTATGATTCATTGGTTTAGTCTGTCTGGTTCAGTTGTAGGGACAGAAGGCAGTCGATCTGGCCTGAAATACACTCTCTGCATTCTTTTAGAAAGACCATTTAGACTGTTGAGGTTATTGATTAACATCTGGCATCTCTATTTGTTGTCCAGTGTTCCAGCCTGAGATGAAAGTCCCCCCTTGTCTCAATGCTTCAACAGTGTCTGAGAATTATAAATCTAGTCTTGCTGAAGAGAGAGAAGAAAGCGCGAGAGAGAGAGAGAGAGAGAGAGGGCGAGATCAGGGAACAAGGGACGCTAACACAGATGGGTCTCTGAATAGAGTGGGAACGAGAGAAGGGGAGATAGAGCGATGGTGTGAATGAGGTAGGAAGCAAGGTGAGACACCAGGAGAGGTTGCCGTTTGAATAGAGAGAAGTAGAAACAGAGATGGGTGTAGAAAAGAGCTCATTTGAAAGAGAAGAGTGGAGGAGAGTGGAAAAGAGAGAAGTTCAGAAATAGACAGTGTGGAAATAAAAGGTGAGAAAAAAGGGAAGCTAATATTTGAAACTAAGATAGCCAGTGTGAAACATACTGATATTTATAATGGAATGAGAATGGGAGGTGAAAAGGGGGTTAGAAACAGCGTAGAGGAGAGAGAGAGAGGAAGAGAGTAAGACAGACAGGGAGAGAGAGAGAGAGAGAGAGAGAGAGAGAGAGAAAGAGAGACAGAAAGAGAGGGAGAGAGAGAGAAAGAGAAAGGAAGAGAGAGAGAGAAAGGAAGAGAGAGAGAGAGAGAAAGAGAAAGGAAGAGAGAGAGAGAAAGGAAGAGAGAGAGAGACAGAAAGAGGGAGAGAGAAAGGAAGAGAGAGAGAGAGAGAGACAGATAAAGGGAGAGAGAAAGGAAGAGAGAGAGAGAAAGGAAGAGAGAGAGAGAGAGAGAGAAAGAGGGAGAGAGAGAGAGAGAAAGAGAGACAGAAAGAGAGGGAGAGAGAGAGAGAGAGAGAGAAAGGAAGGAAGAGAGAGAAAGAGTAAGTATAATTTCAATGTTGAGAGAGAGAAAGCGAGAAAGAGAAAGGAAGAGAGAGAGAGATAGAGAAAGAGAGAAAGAGAAAGGAAGAGAGAGAGAGAAAGGAAGAGAGAGAGAGAGAGAAAGAGAAAGAGAGAAAGAGAAAGGAAGAGAGAGAGAGAAAGGAAGAGAGAGAGCAAGAGAGAGAGAGAGAGAAAGAGAGAAAGAGAAAGGAAGAGAGAGAGAGAGAAAGAGAAAGGAAGAGAGAGAGAGAGCGAACCTGGCAGGTAGCCAGATAGTGACATTTACAGAACGGTGACGACTGAGAAGGCATGAAGGTTAAAGCCATTTTCTCCCCATGCAACCAGCCACAGCCACAATATGTGTGTCCCTCTCTCTCTCTCTCTCTCTCTCTGCGAGTGTGTATGTACACCTGCCATGCATACATATGTATCTGTAGCTGCCACGTGTCTATGGGTGTCTGCGCATTCGTGCCTTCGTCTGTGTGTCTGCCATGTCTCTGCCATGTGTCTGTCATGTTTGGCCCTGCCTGTCTCTTAGTGTGATCCCAGTGTTCCTCCCCAGCAGAGGGACTAATCTGGGGGTTTACTGGGTAATCTACCCCATTTTGAGGGACAATATTTATCCTCCGTCTCTGGGTAGCGATGCCCTAAATCCCATTACAATCAAACAGAACGTGTCTTCTAATCAGATGGATTGGAGCTGCATTCGGAGCCCGCCTTTTGAAAACCTTTTTGGAACGTGTTGTATGTGTTTTGTAAGGTTTAGTTTTTTGGCAACGCTTGAAGGACATAGTTCTTTTTCCCCCCTTTATCAAATTCAAGGTAATATCAAGGGAACGTGGAAAGGAAATGTCGAAAAAAGATAGAACGGCCAGGTTGTCTCTCTAACTTTCTTTTCCTCTCCTTCGTTTCACCTCCCCCTCTCTCTTCCTTTCTCTCTCCATCCCTCACTCCATCACTCCTCCCTGGTCCCTGCCTCATAAACATGTATTCTACCCTAGAGGGCTGCACTGGGACACTGTCTCTATATGAAATATGGTTTCTAATACCCACCCAGCACACTGGAGCAGTGAAGAGATTGGAAACAAAAAAAGGGGGGGGGGGGGGGGGGGGGGGTCCATTCTATCTCAAAGACCTGGAAGATTGTTGTAGACAGATACTTATCCTCCCTGTGTGTGTGTGTGTGTGTTTAGTGTATAGCTAGTTCAGCAGGCCATCGATTAACATCCTCTAGTCATTCATTGTGTTCCCTGAACAGCAGAGGGTACAGTAAGTCTATTTGTTCATTACCTGGGGGTCAGGGGCTTGGAGCCATAGTATTGACTTGTGTTCTCATACGTGTTGTTCTGTAGGCCACATGTCAACAGTTTGTATACGACGGTGATGCGCTGATGGAGGTTTACCTTTAGATAACAGCCTTCTCTCTAACTATCCCTTTGTCTTTTAAAAGAAGATTCTCTCTGTTTCTGCCCCTCCATTCAGCACTCTGGGAGGCACTGTGAGCAGTGGACTCTGGCAGCATCGCCGCTGTGTGTGTGTGTGTAAGTGTGTGTGTGGGGTGGGGGTTGGGGGGTGGGGGGGAATAAGGGGGTTAGGCTAATTTGCATTCACAGCCACTAGTCACCTCAGCTACAGCAAGCTCTGAAGAGACGGCCCTTTGAGCCACGGCGAGAGAGAGAGACAGACAAAGAGAAAGAGAGAGTGGGAGAGAAAGGAGAGAAAGAGAGAGGGAGATAGGGGGGGAGAGGGAGAGAGAGGGAGGGGGGAGAGAAAGAGAGAGGGGGGAGAAAAAGAGAGAAAGCAAGAGCGAGAGAGAGAGAGAGAGGGGGAGAGAGAGGGAAAGAGGGAGAGAGAGAAGAGAGATAGAGAGCTAGATGGAAGCGAAAGACAGAAGGAGAGTGAGTGTGAAAAACAGTGAAAGATTAGACCGATGCGAGAGATATGTGGGGTATGATGCAGTGTGTGTGTGTGTGTGTGTCAAAGATAGGCAGCCTTGAGGAAAACCAATACAATTATTAAATCATCAGAATATCACCAGAGTAGACCTACGCCGACATTTCTACCAAAAACATCTCACAAACTACATGAATGTCTTCTCTCCCAAGGTGAATTCAAGAGCAAGTGACAATGGTTGCATTGAACACTCCTATTCCCTCATTCTGTTCCCTCTCAATTTATCTCCTCACAGATGGATAACTGATGTAGAATCAGTAATGATACATTCAAAGACTCCTTGATTCCCTCGCGGAACTTATTAAGCATCACAAGAATAAAATCAACACTGTGGCTGTGTCATAAATGGTACCCTATAGCCAATTTAGTGTAATGCTTTTGACAAGGGCCCTTAGGGCTTTGGTTAAATGTATGGCACTATGTAGGGAATAGAGTGATATTTTGGAGGCAGGCTGTGTGAAGCTACTTTCTTCTATAAGTATCTCAAAATATATCTTCTTTTTAAAAAAGATATCTTCTTTCTTGAAAATATATATTATTTTTTGTTTTCAAGGTAAAAAAAAACAAAAAAAAACTGGGGCAGTTGGTATAGATCTTAGTACGATAGATCTTGATTCCTTAACTGGAACCATATTAAACTATATAAAACTATCCAGGGATGGTATGAGATCTAAATACAGTGTCTGGTATAAAAATCCCATTTCTATCTTCACTGCTCATCCAGATCGTACGTTGAAGATTGGAGATTGGATGGTGCTGCAGTTTTCCCCTTAAGTTAGCGCGAATGAAAGGGGGTGACCATGTAGAAAGAGCTGGGAAGAGAGCTGTGGGGAGGGGGGAAGGAGAGCAAGATGGTGGGGATATGGGGGAAGAAAAGGGGGGTACGGCATGAAGGAGAGAATGTGAGAGTTGAATAAAGAAAGAACGAGAGAGAGAGAGAGAGAGAGACAGAGAGAGGGAAGCCGACACAATACCCAGGTGAATGCGACAATGGCGTAATGGCGAGACAGAGAACAACGTCACGATCATGTGACTTTCCCCCACACACACACACACCCACGCATACAATACATACACACACACACACACACACACACACACACACACACACACACACACACACACACACACACACACACACACACACACACACACACAGACAGACATGAACACACGCACACACACACAGATATGCAAGCACGTACACAAGACCACACACGAGCACCTCCCCTCCCTACACACACACACACACAGACACACACACACTCTCGCTCACTCCCTCTATCTTTCACTGTCTCTCTCTCACTCCCTCTGTCTTTCTCTCTCTGCCTCATAAGTTATAAATAGCTGGAACTGAGCTCTTGCTAATCCCCTAATTCAGAGTATAGTGGGAAGGCAAATGGATGTGGTCTTTGACGCGCTGACAGGAAAATACAGGAAGCACTGGAGGGTTGCCAAGACAACCCACCTCTCCCCTCCTCACCTCCCCCTCTCCGCTTTCGTCCCCGATTGCATCTTCGATCAAAGCTACCGTACACTCCCTCTCTGCGTCTTTTCTTTTTCACACGTATCACAGTGTTGCCAGTCTGTGTTCATTAATACGGAATAAAAGTCCTAACTGGGTAATTGTGTGTGTGTGTGTGTGTGTGTGTGTGTGTGTGTGTACAACTGGGTAATTGACCCAGGCTGATGTAATTCCTTCCCCTGAGCCAAATGAAACCCTCGTTTGACCGCGTTCCCAGTTCAAAATGGAGAAATCTGCACTGAACAGACGAAAAGAAACGGAGAAGAGAAGAGAGGGAGGGGCGGGAAGCGCTTTGGTTTAGTGACTAGTCTTCTGTTTGTGTTGTGCATGAGTATAGCTTGTGCTCCTGCCTACAGTATCAACCCCTCCATCTCTCCATCACTCCATCCCCACCCTCCATCTCTCCATCACTCCATCCCCATATCTCCCTCTCTCCATCACTCCATCCCCATATCTCCATCACTCCATCCCCATATCTCCCTCTCATTCACTCCATCCCCACCCTCCATCTCTCCATCCCCACCCTCCATCCCCACCCTCCATCTCTCCATCCCCACCCTCCATCTCTCCATCACTCCATCCCCACCCTCCATCTCTCCATCACCACCCTCCATCTCTCCATCACCACCCTCCATCTCTCCATCCCCACCCTCCATCTCTCCATCCCCACCCTCCATCTCTCCATCCCCACCCTCCATCTCTGTCACTCCATCCCCACCCTCCATCACTCCATTCCACCATCACTCCATCCCTCTAAAACAATATCTATTATTCCCCAGAGATCTCTCGGGCTTTAATCTGACTTTGGTGGTCTCCCCACTTTTCTTTTCCTTTCTCTGTCTTTTTGTGTAGCAGGTTGCTGTCCAGGCTCCCCCAGCGTCCCTAAGCATGACAGTTCCTCCTCCTCAGGGGCTCCCAGAGTAGCCCTGTGATAACAGCAGGACTGCTTCTTTAAAAAGACAAATGGATTGAAGAGAAAAGGAGTCTATAAAAAGGCTTGTTTGGCTAACGTGTGTGTGTGTTGGGGGGGGGGGGGGTCTGTGTGTTTGTGCCTGTGTATTATCGTGTCCTAGTTTTCTCCCATTGCCCTTATTGCATTATAAGAACTGTCCTAAATTAAAGGGACATTTCAAAATTGTTCAACTTCATATTCACCATCTCCAGCACCAACATACGTGAAAATGGCGCGTTACTATGCGTTGCAGTAATGTCCCTTTGAAGAAATGTCCCTTTAAAGAAATGTCCCTTGAAAGAGGTCATGTTTAAAAAGATAGTCTTTAAGATTCACAACGTCTTCCTGTTGTGGCACAAATGGCTGTGGGTGAGGGAGAGAGAAAGAAGTATGGTACTGGATTCTTTTAGGATACACTAAGGGGTAGTTAAAGGGGAGGTGTGGAGTATAGAGTAAAGCACATGGACTGTTTGTCTACAGTAGTATGGTAGACTGTTTAGGGATGGCAGGTAAAAAGGACCAAAAAGGACACAGGTAAAAGGGAGATGTTGGAAAAGGTTTTTTTCAGACAGCAAACAGAAAGGAAACGTGAGGGTTGATAAAAAATGTCCATGTGCTCCCGGTGACTGTCCAGTGTGTGTGCATGCCAGGGCCCGGTGACTGTCCAGTGTGTGTGCATGCCAGGGCCCGGTGACTGTCCAGTGTGTGTGCATGCCAGGGCGCGTGCATGTGTGTGCGTGGATATATAGGTGTGTGTGTGTGTGTGTGTGTCTTCCTCATCTTTCACATCCACAGCCAGCTCAGGGAGAGGAGGGAGATGCTGGGCAGCTGATCAATGCCTGCTCATCAGTCTCTGTCTAGGGGGACTATATCCCCCCCCCCACACACACACACACGAGAGCGACATAGACATAGACATAATAGACAGCCAATCCCCTGGTCCCATAGGCAGATAGTGCTAGCCTCAGCATTACACTACCACGGACAATGTCATTGCAGAATGTCCTTATATATAACTACATACAACCATGTTGAAGGTCAAGCACTCTGGGTGTGTCTGAAATGACACCCTATTCCCTTTAGGGGCCCTGGTTTAAAGGAGTGCGCCAACTGGGGAACTGGGTGCCATTTCAGAGGCAGCGTCAGAGTTGAGCTTTGTTCCACTCAATAAAGATGTCATTGCAGGCGAAGCCTTCTCAGTCCTGTTTTCTGTATGGTACTGACATTTAGCTATAGTATGGGAGTGAAGGGTGTGTGTGTGTGTGTGTGTGTGTGTGTGTGTGTGTGTGTGTGTGTGTGTGTGTGTGTGTGTGTGTGTGTGTGTGTGTGTGTGTGACGGCTGAGGTAAAAAAAAAAAAAATCGCCCTATAAGTGAGCATAAGGAAGAAAAACTGAGAGAGAGACAGAGAAGGCCTGGTATGATTTGGAGATACTCTGGGGTCTCTGTGTTTAGATTTTTAAAGGGGGGAGGAGAGCAGGCGGTGAGTTGTGAGGTCTAAAAAGCCCTAGCTCACGGGGCGTTGGAGGGAAAAGACTTCACTGTGGCTGTGTGAGGAGAGGGACGGTGAGACCCAGATGAACTCCTCTGATACACAGTGGCATCAACAGCAGAGAGAAAACACGTGGTGGGACAATCATTGTGGAAACCACAGTGGGGCTGTGCTGCACGGTTAAAGTACTGCGTTCTTTTGGTGTTTTTCAGAACACACACACACGTGCGCACTTCTTAACCTCGCATAAAAGCATAAAAGTGCAGATAGTAGTAACGGTTAAGAGTGAGTACCTAAAACGCTATATAAAAAAAGATATTGGCGGCTTGGAGGTTAGTGTGTGACATTGAAAAAGAAAAATGAGTCCTGTGGGTGATGGTTACGCTGAGCACAGAAAATGACACTTTTAGTACGACATCAGGTGTTTACATCTTTGTAATAAACCCGTTAAATATACACTGTTTCCTAAAAGCTTATCGATATGTAAACGTGTCTGAGTCTGTACGAGAAAAGCAAGAAAAATAAAAAGATTCAAATCCCAAGCATAAAAATGATTGGTGGAAATGATTTGAGGGCAGGAGAGAAGTTTCTAGGGGGGTTTCAGAGACAATATTTTCAGGCGACAGATGTACGGTTGAGTTGAGTCGAAAGAAACCCCCCTATGTCTTCCCTCTCTCCTCCCCTTCCTCACCCCAGACCCTCGAAGATTGACAAAACTGTCTGGAATTATTTTGAGGCAAGGAAGGTATAAGATAGTTAGTTGAAAGGAACCTTGGTCTTCTTCCTTCCCTCTCCTCTTACCTTGCTTAACCCAGACCCAGACTCTCGCTCGTCTCCTCACCCCAGACCTACTGAACCAAAGAAAGATTCAGCTCTGGATTTGGGCAAGGAGAGTGAGGTTTTAGGGGGGTTAGATGTATTTTGTGGCAAAAGACGGTGGGAAAAATATTGTTGCGGCCCAACCGGGACAAAAAAAAAGAGAATTAGGTATGTTTCTAGTGACAGAACTCGCTCAGTTAAAAGTACCCCGCCCCTTCCACCTTCCATCTCTCCTCACCCTACCCCTGAGTGGCGCCCCCTATGGGAGCGAAGGACCACCCCTACCCGACACTCACCGTCCTCGGTGGGCACGTAGACGTTGAGGTAGAGGCAGTCCTCGCTCTGGTTCTGGATGTAGCCGGCCGCCACATCCAGGTTGTCTGTGAACCACACCGGCAACATGATCTCCGGCAGCACGCCGTGCACGTTCTGCGGGCACACCGGGGCGAACGCTGTGGCGTTGCGGATCTCCTGCCACGAGCCAGGCGCCTCGGGCAGCTGGAAGCGGCGGTCTCCGATGGGCGCGGTGGCGTAGGGCACGCCCAGGTACTGCTCCACCGGGCCCAGGATCTCATTGTTCAGGTCCTTTTTGAGCCCTCGCAACTTGCCGTAGTTGGTGGTCACCATGGGGGGCTTGTTGGCGGAGTTCATCTTCTGGCAGGAGGTCAGGGAGAGGCGGAGAGCCAGGCCCAGCAGCCAGACTAGACAGGTGTCGGCCATGTAGCAGCGGGGGCGGAGACTAGAGCCGAGACCCCGCCCACTTGGTTTACACAGGGATAAAGGGAAAAGATACATGACTGGCAGCTATGGAGACTCCGCCTCCAACTAAACGTTTATCGTCCGTGTATGTCTGTCTCCCAAAGAGGACTCAATGTTCATGAAGGTATAGACGATTGGAAAGAAAGGACATCGCAATGGAAAGAGAGAAGTGGTGGCTGAGAGTGTTTATGAAAGAAAAAGTAGACCCTCAAAAAAGGGGGTCTGGAGCGAGGGAGTGAGTGCAGGAGGATAGGTGGAGGAGTAGAGTGGCGAGGGGGGGGGGGGGTGCGGTGTAAGACAGAGGGGCTGGAGGGGTGGGGGGTTAGGGGGAGACCAGGCGGTCTTTAGAAGGTGTGGTTGTGGTCAGTGTTGGTGGTCTACGGTCGCGGTCGAGAACGGCTCCACGGTCAGAACTCTGTTACGTTCCATCCTCCTGTACGGTCCTCATCCCGGTCAATGTCTGGGGTCACAGTTCCTGGTCAACGGTGGCAGTCACAAACTAACCCTGCAGAAGAGAGGGAGGAGAGAAGAGGAGGGAGAAAGAGGAGAAAATAAGAGAGAAAGGATTATTTTAAAGCAGAAAGTGTCGTTATACAGTGTCAAGCATGTTTGGTAAAAATCCTCATCGTGTTTGGTAAAAATCCTCATTGTGTTTGGTAAAAATCCTCATCGTGTTTGAAAGAAGGATTGCAAACGGAAATGGGTAACAAAAAAAAGTGAGGAAAGCGAATGCATCAGCACACTCGACGTCACACGAATCCTACCAGTCAGTAGAAGCCATCATTCATTTGTGTATTGCTTGTCTCGGGGCACCTCTGACTTCCACACATAAAAACACCTTCACTGTCACGTCTCCAGCTCGTCTACGCAGGGAGCTCCAAATATAACTCATTCAAGTATAGTCACAATCATATCACTCATCTCAGCCCTCTATGATCATCGCTGATCCATCCATAGTCCTTATTATGGGCTGTAATCGTCATGGAGACGCTATTGATGCCTTAATAGTTATAGGTATTCATTTCCTATTGGGCAGCTGTGGCGGGTTGCACTGTGAGTATGAGAGGAGCTGACACAAACACCTACACACCCGGAAGCATGCGCCGCTCAGACACACACGCACGCACGCACACAGACACATGTGCCCTAACACACACGCACACACACACACACACACACACACACACACACACACACACACACACACACACACACACACACACACACACACACACACACACACACACACACACACACACACACACACGTGCCCTAACACACACACACACACACACGTGCCCTAACACACACACACACACGTGCCCTAACACACACACACACACACACACACACACACACACACACACACACACACACACGTGCCCTAACACACACACACACACACACACACGTGCCCTAACACACACACGCACACACACACACACACACGCACGCACGCACGCACGCACACACGCACACACACGCGCGCACACACACACACACACACACGTGCCCTAACACACACACACACACACACGTGCCCTAACACACACACGCACACACACACACACACACACACGCACACACACACACACATGCACACACACACGCGTGCGCACACACACACACACACACACACACACACGCGCACACAGACACACACTGGATCCTGGATTAGACCGGCCTTTCAGCGCCCATAAGGGTCAATGGTCACCAGTTGCTGTTTGTAAGCAGCTTAGAGAAGCTTCTGGATGTTTTGGATTGCCAGCTGTGGTGCGCTGACACACACACACACACACACACACAGCAATAAGTATATACACGCATGGAAACGCAGACATCCTGACTCATAACAAACAAACCATCCAATATGAGACACGGAGTAGAGAGGGGGGGGGGGGGGGGTGGGGTGCAATTCCACAGTAACAGTGTGATGCTGCTACAACTCTACTTTTAGCAATTTCCACAGAAAATCTTACACAAACACATTTACTCGAAGAACAGTCCAGATGCAAAGTCTGGTAACAGAATGACAGTAAAATCTCCCTCAGATTTTTACGTGACCCTGTTTTCCAAAAAATCTGTTACATATCTATTCCGAATTAAGATTCAAAGATGTCTGCAGAAAGAATTGGGTGTCATCCACATATGATGATTGCGGGCTTTCAAAAATATATTTTGGTTGTTGAACTACAGTAAGTGGAGTTACACCCAGAATGACGATAAAAGCATTACACCATGGTTCCCTGATCTGTACTATACAGAAATGCATAATTATGAATCTCATTCTGTTCATGGTGATGTATTCTGAATAGATACACAAAGGTAGAAATATGCAATATCCTCTTTGTAAGTGTGTAGAATAATACCCAAATATGCAATTAATCTAATCTCTGCCCCCAAACAAGACAACATTTGCTTGGTCCGGGCCTCCTGAGTGGCGCAGCGGTCTAAGGCACTGCATTGCAGTGCTTGAGGCGTCACTACAGACCCGGGTTTGATCCCAGGCTGTGTCAAAACCGGCCGTGACCAGGAGTCCCAAAGGGAGGCGCACAATTGGCCCAGCGTCGTCTGGGTGAGGGGAGGGTTTGGCCGGGGAGGCTTTACTTGGCTCATTGCGCTCTAGCGACTTCGGTCGTCAGTTGAACGGTGTTTCCTCTGACACATTGGTGCAGCTCACTTCCGGGTAAAGCGGGCGGGTGTTAAGAAGTGTGGTTTGGCAGGAATCGACCTTCACCTCCCGAGCCGGTTGGTGAGTTGCAGCGATGAGACAAGATCGAAATTGGGGAGAAAAACGGGTTAAAATACAACAACAAACAAAAATGTGGGGTCGGTCCGGACCAAAACGCAACAAGCAACAATTTCAAAGATTTTACTGAGTTACAGTTCATGAGGAAATCAGTCAATTGAAATAAATTCATCAGACCCTAATCTATAGACTTCACATGACTGGGTTATACAGATATGAATCTGTTGGTCACAGATACCTTAAAAAGGTAGGGGCGTGGATCTCCTGTGCGAAGTTGCTGGACATTGGCGGGAACTGGAACGCGCTGTCGTACACATCGATCCAAAGCATCCGAAACGTGCTCAATGGGTGACATGTCTGGTGAGTATGCAGGCCATGGAAGAACTGGGACATTTTCAGCTTCAAGAAATTGTGTACAGATCCTTGCGACATGGGTCTGTGCATTTTCATGATTAAACAGGAGGTGCGTTTAATCATGAAAATGCACAGACCCATGTCGCAGTTGTGCGTTCAAATTGCCAGTGATAAAATGCAATTGTGTTTGTTGTCTGTAGCTTATGCTTGCCCATACCATAACCCCCCCCCCCCCCCACCCCAGCAGCATACCACCCTGCATCCCACTGCTGGCTTACTTCTGAAGCTATGCAGTGTTGGTCCTGGTCAGTCCCTGGATGGGAGATCAGATGCTGCTGGAAGTGGTATTGAAGGGCCAGTAGGAGGCACCCTTTCCTCTGGTCCCCCCCAAATATATATATATATATATATATATATATATATATATATATATATATATATATATATCCCAATACCCCAGGGCAGTGATTGGGGACATTGTCCTGTATAGAGTGCTGTCTTTCGGATGGGATGTTTAATTGGTGTCCTGGTCACTAAAGATCCCATGGCACTTATTGTAAGAGTAGGGGTGTTAACCCTGGTGTCCTGGCTAAATTCCTAATCTGGTCCTCATACAGTCACCTAATTATCCCCAGTTTACAATTGGATCATTCCTCCTCTCCCCTGTAACTATTCCCCAGGTCGTTGCTGTAAATTAGAATGTGTTCTCAGTCAACTTACGTGGTAAAATAAAAAAAGTACACTAGAGCAGTGATTCTCTACGTGGGGGTCACGACGGGGAAATGTTGAAAGATGTAAAACATATTTTTATTTTTAGATGAAAAATACTGCAGTCGGATTTCAAATGACTAAAACCAAGCAGAAAGTGATTCAATAATTTCATCTCTGAACTATTTTTCTTAAATCACAGTATTTTTCATTTAGATCTATTAGCAGCGCTATTTAGCACATTTGGTTGATTTTGTGGTGTCAAACCAGTGAGCTCATTCACATTCTTCATCTAAAATATGGGCAAATTGAATTATTTCCTATTTTCTTTTGTCATATAATTGCTACATTTACTATCAATATAGCATAACAAAATTATCCAGATTGCATTTTGACCCCCCTTGCTCTACTCTAGTGTGCTCTACTTTACTGTACTAAACTATACTGTACTGTAGTAAACTCTACTGTACTAAACTCTACTGTACTAAACTATACTGTACTGTAGTAAAATCTACTGTACTAAACTCTACTGTATTAAACTCTACTGTATTGTGCTAAATTATACTGTACTGTATTAAACTCTACTGTACTGTATTAAACTCTACTGTACTGTACTAAACTCTACTGTACTGTACTAAACTCTACTGTACTAAACTCTACTGTACTGTACTAAACTCTACTCTACTGTACTAAACTCTACTGTACTGTACTAAACTCTACTCTACTGTATTAAACTCTACTGTACTGTACTAAACTCTACTGGCCTGTACTAAACTCTGCTGTATTACACTCTACTGTACTGTACTAAACTCTCTACTGTATTAAACTCTACTGTACTAAACTCTACTGTATTAAACTCTACTGTACTGTATTCAACTCTACTGTATTAAACTCTACTGTATTAAACTCTACTGTGCTAAACTCTACTGTACTGTACTAAACTCTACTATATTAAACTCTACTGTATTGTGCTAAATTCTACTGTACTGTACTAAACTCTACTGTACTGTACTAAACTCTACTGTATTAAACTCTACTGTACTGTATTAAACTCTACTGAACTAAACTCTACTGTACTGTACTAAACTCTACTGTATTACACTATACTGTATTACACTCTACTGTATTAAACTCTACTGTGCTAAACTCTACTGTACTGTACTAAACTCTACTGTATTAAACTCTACTGTACTAAACTCTACTGTACTGTACTAAACTCTACTGTATTAAACTCTACTGTACTAAACTCTACTGTACTGTACTAAACTCTACTGTATTATACTCTACTGTACTGTACTAAACTCTGTACTGTACTAAACTCTACTGTATTAAACTCTACTGTACTGTACTAAACTCTAATGTACTGTATTAAACTCTACTGTACTGTACTAAACTCTACTGTACTGTATTAAACTCTACTGTACTGTACTAAACTCTACTGTATTAAACTCTACTGTACTGTACTAAACTCTAATGTACTGTATTAAACTCTACTGTACTGTACTAAACTCTACTGTACTGTAATGTCTAAACTTGTGAAACAGATGTCTATAATTGGTTCAGATTTAGACTGACAAAATGTCAACTACTTTTCCACGTCCATGGACGTCGGGTGTCGGTCAGTGCTCAGTGGGTGAGAGGGCTGGTTACAGTAAATTGAAAGTGAGGGGGCTCATGGGTAGGTGTCAGTAAGAGCCAGGAGAGGTGACATTAAGACAACATTTCTCTGCACCTATCTGGTGTATGTGACAATAAAACAAGGAGATAGAGAGAAGAGAGCCAGGGAGAGAGAGAGGGAGCGGTTGTCCAGACTGTTTTATCACTCTTGCTTTGACCACCAGACGTCAGAAAGAGAAAGAAAACCGTTATGAGCTGAACATGACAGTATGCCAGTGGAAGGGAGGACAGTAGCAGGAGACACTATGAGCTGAACATGACACTATGCCAGTGTCAGGGAGGACAGTAGCAGGTGACCCAACTGTGGTTTGTGGCTACTATCATTTCCCATTGTAGCCAAGTCAGTTTTTGGATTTTTTGGACATTCAGTTACTTATTTGGTAACCGAATTATGTGTTTTAATCCCTTAATAAATGATAAACCAAATTGTTATCAGTAAAAACACGAACTAATTGATAGGTCTACCTTCACTTGTTACTTCTGTCTACTTTCATTATCCTCCCTCATGAGGGAGAGAAATTGGAAAATGTCTTGAAGATATGTGGATTATTGGTAACAGAATGACAAGACACTAGGCAACGTTTCTTAAACTTACAGAAGGCAAATAATTTCTGCAAAACTAAATATAAGTTTTGATATTAGTTGGCAGGGGTCTTTACTTCAACATTATTGTGTTTTGATGTATTTCTAATACCTTTTAAGACTTTTTCTGGAAGTTGTTTTCTAAGAATCCTTTTCCATCTGTTTGACCAGAAATCAAGGCCTTTATTTATTTCAACTTTCAGGTATAGAAAATGGTTGAAAAACATATAAATGCCTTCCTTTCTCAAAAATAGACTCTTGGCTTTCATTGGACACCAAATTTGATGTGCTCCTATCAACTTCACGTTAGTGCTAAGGGTACTTCTTACATGGAAATGCTCTAGGGCATTCAACAGGCTGCGGACCAAATGGCACCCTAATCCCTGTGTCATGCACGGAGCCAACAGGACTCTGATCAAAAGTAGTGCACTATAAAGGGATTAGGGCGCCGTTTGGAACACGGCCCTAGTCCCTCCAGTTTGTCCCTTGTTATTGTGTTATCGCCATCCTATAATTGCTCAATTTAATGTCTTCATTAGCCGTATTATTGCTTCGGCTGCCTAGGTTTTCTTTTTGCCAATAAAGCTATTTGAATTTGAAAGTGAGGAAGCGGAGACAGCGAGGTAATATAAGTTAATTAGAATGTGTTCTGATGGGGCGATGAGGATACAAACACTGATAAGCCGATGCAAATAATAATGAGACTTGGTCATGTGCAAGAAATACTCTTTCTTTGGCTCAAGAAACGATTCTGTATTTTAGGTCAGTTTCAGCAGCTTAGGGTAGAAAAACGTTGCGGATATGATGTGCCTTGTAAAGGCTTGCATGACTGTGGGGTGTGTAATTGGAATCCAACTGAAACGTTCACCGTGTAATGCCTGTTGTATTTTTTGGTCCCCACTGCATTGTGCATTCCATCTAGTTGTGTTTCTGTCTGTTTCTATTGCACCCTCATGTGTCCTCTCGCCCCCTCATCTTAATTTCTTCTTCGTCTTTCCGTCTTCCTATTCTATTCTCTCCCAACCCCTTGTCTTTATC
>NC_138297.1:24827500-24860000 GCF_965601325.2 Salmo salar | reverse complement strand
ATCCACAAATAAAACAGACGGACACCGCAGAGGATCCACAAATAAAACACACGCTACACTAGAAGAAACACTCTGATGGCCACTGTTTTATGCCTCTTTCCCTTCATTCCTACAGACCTCCACTCTTTCATCCCTCCATCTCATCATGAAAAAAAAAAAATGTTGGTTCTAAAATCAGCCCAGCTCCTTCGTTTTCATTTCAAAACGAATTACGAGATGTCAGGTGACAGTCTGTGTGTGTGTGTTAGTGGTGAGTGGGTCAGCTGTTTGTTCACCCACACCTGCCCGCAATTGCTAATAACCTATCCGCAACCGCCTGACTATATGTGATAAAGTGAAACCTGAGGCCCGCACCTGACTCCCGCTGTAGAGACGGGAGAATGATTTCCTGACAGGGGGTGCAGGATCCCCCCCCCCTAATTTCTGTTTCTGTTTATAATTTCAGAAATGTTGGCAGGCTATTTGTTAGTCAACTTGTCTATAATTGGATACACGCAGCTTCTCTTCTGGCATTAGCCTATATGTTGCCCTAGAAGACTAAACAAGCCCTTGTTCACCAGAACAATGTCATAAATCGATAGAATGCATTCTTCAATCCAGATGACTTCAGTAAAATTCTCTCTCATCTCTGCCTCGTTCGCGGAGCAAACTCATTTCGGGAACCGGGGTGAAAAATGCTAAAATCAGTTTGACCGGTTGTAAGGAAATAGGAAGCTGTGAAAACGACCCAACATTATATTTCTCCACTCCTGTTCCCGAGTCAAAATGTAGTCTATATTTGGTGTGTCATTATACTGCGAGAAATGCTTAGTACTGCAGGAGTTCATATTTAGGCTATGTGAGAGGTTATAGACCTACAGTCAGTGTCCTGATTTCAGTTTCCATTTAACCCATCTGAACAGTAGGCTGCAGTTCCCTTGACGTGCCATAGGCCTATTTGAAGTCAAATTTGTATAGCACACCACAATGTCACACATAACATAGCCGGGACTGCTATTATCCTCTTCTACAACGTCACCAAATCTTTCCCAAACATTACTTTTCTGGCTCTCCTTTCTCTTTCATTTTCAACTCTCCATTTCGCAGCTTTTCTCTTATTGAACTCAACTGTGACATTGTCCTTTTTGCCTCGGGGGATCGACATGAACTTTTTCAGCCCGTTCCCATAGCATGTGGCGATTGGTGTGTAGGCTATTTGGCGTGCCTACAGTCAGGCTCTAGTGGTAGCCTAGTGGTCAGAGCGTTGGGCCAGTAACTGAAAGGTTGCAGGATCGAATTCCTGAGCTGACCAAGTAAAAATCTGTCGTTCTTCCCCTGAGCAAGGCAGTTAACCCCCTGTTCCCCGGGTGCCTCTCTGATTCAGAGGGGTTGGGTTAAATGTGGGACGCATTCAGTTGTACAACTGACTAGGTCTTTCGCTTATGCCAGATAACCTAAAATAACGAAATAAAAATCTCAATGTAGCCTATAGATATAAATTGCACACAAATGATACATTTTTTAAGGTATTGTTTTCTCTTTATTCAACCCGCCCGCCACCCACTCGGCCACACTCTATTTAATGACCCTACACACTATTTAATGACCCTACACTCTATTTAATGACCCTACACACTATTTAATGACCCTACACACTATTTAATGACCCTACACACTATTTAATGACCCTACACACTATTTAATGACCCTACACTCTATTTAATGACCCTACACTCTATTTAATGACCCTACACTCTATTTAATGACCCTACACACTATTTAATGACCCTACACACTATTTAATGACCCTACACACTATTCAACACACTATTTAATGACCCTAAACCCACCCGCCCGCGGATTTAACCATGGGGACTGCGGGTTATGAGTCAACCCACACACCGCTAGCGTGTGTGTGAGCCTATGTGTGTGTGTGGGGGGGGGGGGTTCAGGCATAAGCGTTGGGAAGTGATCCTGAAGCTTTGACGTAATGACGATGTAAGTTGTTGACTGAGGGACCAGATAGCCCCATTTGTCTCTCCGGGTGCCAAGGGGAGGGTACGTTGAGGGGGGGTAGGGCGAGGAGCGCTCTGCATTCCGGGAGGCGAGCGGTCACCGTGGTGACAGGAGGCCGACAGCTCCAGATGGAATGGCCATGCCAAGTCAGCAGCCGTTCACACCACTGTCCACTACAACCGTCTATGTCCTTTACTACTATGTCTTATGGCATCGTCCCCCCAATCACAACCTCTCTATCTGTCTGGCTGTCCGCCAGGGAGGAAGGGGGACACACGTTGACCCAGACTTCAGAAGAAAAGTGAACAAGGGAGGGAGGGAGAGAGGGAAAAAGAGAGAGAGAGAGTCTGCCTGAAGAGACAGCGATCAGATGATGCCCTCTCGTTCAGACACCAAGGACCTGATGGTTTGTTTGAAAACTCTCTCTCTCCGGTCTCTCTCTCTCTCCTCTCCCTCTCCTCTCTCTCTCTCCTCTCCTCTCTCTCCTGTCTCTCTCTCTTTCCTCTCCTGTCTCTCTCTCCTGTCTCTCTCTCTCCTCTCTCTCTCCTGTCTCTCTCTCTCTCCTCTCTCTCTTTCCTCTCCCTCTCCTCTCTCTCTCCTGTCTCTCTCTCCTCTCCCTCTCCTCTCTCTCTCCTCTCCCTCTCCTCTCTCTCTCTCTCCTTTCTCTCTCCTGTCTCTCTCTCCTCTCTCTCTCCTCTCCCTGTCCTCTCTCTCTCCTCTCTCTCTCCTGTCTCTCTCTCTCTTTCCTCTCCCTCTCCTCTCTCTCTCTCTCCTGTCTATCTCTCCTCTCTATCTCCTCTCTCTCTTCCACCAAAGCCAATATACAACATGAGACCAGTCACAGTTGTCTAAGTGCCCAACTGATCTATTATTGACAATTTTTCAGCCTCAGCATTATTGATGCTAAGACCCTTCTGATCTCACAGTGTGTGTGTGCGTGTGTGTGTCGTCTGATCTCATTGTCTGCACACTTCATTTGTCAGCCGAGTTCATTAATTTACTGTAATGTTTATTCACTGTTGATCCCCCCCAAATTCCTATTCACTGGACTGGACTTCCTTCATTTAGCCAAACACACACACACACACACGCACACGCACACGCACACACGCTGGGGTAAAATACTGTTCAAATTAGCAAAAATGCTGTCAGGCTGTCAGTTGTAGTAGAGTTACAAAGGAGAGGAGAGAGGGTGAGAGAGAACAAGAGAAAGGGAAAGGGGGAGACACTTCACTTCAGGGAAGGGGGCTCAGAGGTTGCGAACCAGGAACAATACAAAGGCAAGAGTTAAAATAAAATATTTACAGGGTTTCATTTGTGTGAGAGAGTGGTTTCTGCCGAGGGTCAGTGGCTCTGGGTCCAGTTCTGATGAGCATGAGACTGGGCATTAATTATCCAGCTACTGGGTGGATTAAGCACGGTCTGAAACACGGAGACTGACACACAGAGACTGACACACAGAGACTGACACACAGAGAGGGGCTAGGATACCAATGGGACCTTATCTAGTTCACTACTTTAGACCAGAGCCCTATGGGGAGGTGGAGAGAAAGGGGGACATCACTCTACTTGTCTTGTCTACACACATACACGCCCATACATACACCTAATACACACATACCTGATACACACATAGAGGTCCATACATACACATACACGTCCATACATACACCTAATAGTAGAGGTGGACCGATTAATCGGCGTGGCCGATTAATTAGGGCCGATTTCAGGTTTTCATGACAATCGTAATTGGCATTTTTGGATGCCGATTATGGCCGATTACATTGCAATCCATGAGGTGACTGCGTGGCAGGCAGACCACCTGTTACGCAAGTGCAGCAAGGAGCCAAGATAAGTTGTTAGCTAGCATTAAACTTATCTTGTAAAAAACAATCAATCTTAACATAATCACTAGTTAACTACACATGGTTGATGATATTACTAGGTTAACTAGCTTTTACTAGGTTAACTAGCTTGTCCTGCGTTGCATATAATCAATGTGGTGCCTATTAATTTATCATCGAATCACAGCCTACTTCGCCAACTGGGGGATGATATAACAAAAGCGCATTTGCGAAAAAAGCACAATCGTTGCACGACTGTACCTAACCATAAACATCAATGCCTTTCTTAAAATCAATACACAGAAGTATATTTTTTTAAACCTGCACATTTAGTTAAAAGAAATTCATGTTAGCAGGCAATATTAACGTGGGAAATTGTGTCACTTCTCTTGCATCCTTTGCACGCAGAGTCAGGGTATATGCAACAGTTTGGACCGCCTGGCTCTTTGCGAACTAATTTGCCAGAATTTTACGTAATTATGACATCACATTGAAGGTTGTGCAATGTAACAGCAATATTTAGACTTAGGGTTGACACCCGTTGATAAAATATGGAACAGTTCCGTATTTCACTGAAAGAATAAACGTTTTGTTTCGAAATGATAGTTGGATTTGACCATATTAATGACCAAAAGCTCGTATTTCTGTGTTTGTTATATTATAATTAAGTCTATGATTTGATATTTGATAGAGCAGTCTGACTGAGCGGTGGTAGGCAGCAGCAGGCTCATAAGCATTCATTGAAACTTTACTGCGTTTGCCAGCAGCTCTTAGCAATGCTTGATTCACACACTGTTTATGACTTCAAGCCTATCAACTCCTGAGATTAAGCTGGCAATACTAAAGTGCCTATTAGAACCTATAATAGTCAAAGGTATATGAAATACAAATGGTATAGAGAGAAATAGTCGACGCATAATTCCTATAATAACTACAACCTAAAACTTCTTAACTGGGAATATTGAAGAACTGGGAATATTGAACCACCAGCTTTCATATGTTCTGAGCAAGGAACTTAAACGTTAGCTTTTTTACATGGCACATATTGCACTTTTACTTTCTTCTCCAACACTGTTTTTGCATGATTTAAACCAAATTGAGCATGTTTCATTATTTATTTGAGACGAAATAGATTTTATTTATGTATTATATTAAGTTAAAATAAGTGTTCATTGTTCATTCAGTATTGTTGTAATTGTCATTATTACAAATATATATATATATAAAAACATTGGCCGATTAATCGGTATCCGCTTTTATTGGTCCTCCAATAATCGGTATCTGCGTTGAAAAATATTAATCGGTCGACCTCTACCTAATACACACATACACGCCCATACATACACCTGATACACACATACACGCCCATACATACACCTAATACACACATACATGTCTATACATACACCTAATACACACATACATACACCTGATACACACATACATGTCCATACATACACCTAATACACACATACACGCCCATACATACACCTAATACACACATACATACACCTAATACACACATACATGTCTATACATACACCTAATACACACATACACGCCCATACATAGACCTAATACACACATACATACACCTAATACACACATACACGCCCATACATACACCTAATACACACATACACGCCCATACATACACCTGATACACACATACATACACCTGATACACACATACATACACCTAATACACACATACACGCCCATACATACACCTAATACACACATACACGCCCATACATACACCTAATACACACATACACGCCCATACATACACCTAATACACACATACACGCCCATACATACATCTGATACACACATACATACACCTGATACACACATACATGTCCATACATACACCTAATACACACATACACGCCCATACATACACCTGATACACACATACATACACCTGACACACACATACATACACCTGACACACACATACACGTCCATACACACACCTGATACACCCCCATGCTGATAGGCAGGAAAACAGATGCACACACACTAGATACATTGAGGCAGGGGATAGAGAGCTATACCAAGCCCCTAACACAGGGGTCTACACAACAAGTATAGTGTCTGTGAACGTGTGTGTGTGTGTGTGCGCAAGTGTGTGTGGGACTTGTGTTCGGGCGGACTGTGGCGGTGCATCAAACCCAGCCCCAGCATTGTGCTCTGAATGCCTGAGCCCTTCTGTCTGTCTGTCTGTCCCAACACAGCCTGCCTGACAGACTAACTGACTCCTCTAGAAATCAACTGAAACTAACTGCACGCACACACATTCTAATGAAACACACAAAGACGTATGCATACATGCTTAAGCGCATGCACGCGCAGAAGCACACATACATACACGCATGCCGGCATGCAGGCACACACACACACAGTCCCAGAGCACAGTCCCAAAGCCGATCAAACAGCGCTCAGCCGACATCCACAGGGACAGGGAAAGGGCCAGGAGAGAGAACCAGGAGAGGCAGAGGACGTCACCACTTAAGCCCAGGAGGAGAGCCGCTCAGAGGGGTGGAGGACACGGCCAAGGGCCAGGAGGGATGGGTGGTTACTGCTACAGTACGATAAGAGATGGTTGCTATTAAAATAGATTATTATGACCATACACTCAACATGTTTATTAGGTACACCCCGTTCACCAAAATGGTTTGCTCCTACAGACAGTGGCCGTGGCTTGCTATATAAAGCAGGCAGACAGGCATCGAGGCATTCAGTTACTGTTTGATTGAATGTTACAATGGGCAAAACCTAAGCGACTTTGAGCGTGGTATGACCGTTGGTGCCAGGCGCGCCAGATCCAGTATCTCAGAAACGGACGGAACGAAACGGCCTCCTGGGCTTTTCACACACGACAGTGTCTAGGGTTTACCAAGAATGGTGTGACAAACAAAAAACATCCAGTCAGCGTCAGTCCTGTGGGCGAAAAACAGCTCGTAGATGAGAGGTCGAAGGAGAATGGCAAGAGTCATGCAAGCTAACAGGCGGGCAACAAACAGACAAATAACGGCACAGTACAACAGTGGTGTGCAGAACGACATCTCGGAACGCACAACTCGTTGATCCTTGTCACAGATGGACTATTGCAGCAGACGACCACACCGGGTTCCACTCCTATCAGCTAAAAACAAGAAGAAGTGGCTCCTGTGGGCACGTGATCACCAACACTGGACAGTTGAGGAGTGGAGAAACATTGCCTGGAACGTGACAGTGAGTTCAGTGTACTTGAGTGGCCTGGTCAGTCCCCAGACCTCAATCCAATAGATCATCTTTGGGATGAGATGGAGCGGGCTGTTCACAGCATGAATGTACCGCCGTCCAATCTGCAGCAACTGTGCGATGCCATTGAGTCAGCATGGACCAACATCCCCTGTTGAACGTTTCAGACATCTCGTAGAATGCCCCGAAGAATTCAGGCTGTTCTGGAGGCAAAGAGGGGTCCGACCCGGTACTAGATGGGTGTACCTAATAAACTGGCCTAGTGAGTGTATATCTCTCTGTATGTGTTTGGCCTTGCCTAGGACTACCAGTGTTAGACTTTTAAAACATACACTTATAGTGCATATCATTTACTTTCACTTTGAGTTCAACTGACTGAGCTGGAATGATCCCGCGTCCAACATTAGCTCCAAGCAGCAGTTAGTCAGTCAGCTGTATGTTGTCATTGGAAGAGAACATTAACAGGTGTGTATGGTGGTGTCCCAGGGAGAAGCTGGGCTGTAGACAGAAGGCTGGGGGGGGACTGGGGCTGGTGAGGGGCCACGAGTACTAGAGATCTGGAGGTCCTGGTGGCAGAGTGGCGTAGAGTTGGAGGGCAGGGGCAGACTGGGGACAAGGTACTGTCCCCAGTACCTTGGGGACAGTACCTTTAACCACCTGTAGCCTAGTATCTTGGCTACAGGTGGTTAAACTCTGCCTCAGAGGAAGGGAGTGAGGGATGTCACCCAGGAGGTATGGAGGGTCTGATAGATAGGTTGAATGACACATGCAATAGCATCACAATGTTACGTCATTAGCGATATTGTTGTTGTTGATGTATGATTTACCCCCAAATCAGTGATGCCGATGCCCACCAATGCGCCAAAAACCGAAGTCCTTTTTTTCTCTCTCTCTCTCGATTAAATTAAATTAAATTCAGTAAACTTTATTTATCCCCACTGGGCAATTATTAAGGCTTGAAAACGTAGTCCATAAAACACACAACAACACGATAGATACATAACCAACAACATACTGTGTACTCCCCCCTACCCCGTCTCTCTCCCCATGTATCTCTCTCTCCATCTCTGTTTGATATCTAATAGCATGTGAATGAATATTCATCCAGTTGTCTGATCCAGTGGTTGTGTCGGAGCGCCAGGTTGATTTAACTACGGAGGGAGTGGAAGAGGCAGCGCGAATGAATATACATGGGGATCACTATACATGGAGCACACAATGATAATGAGGTGCAGAAGATAGTTATGGTGGTTGATCTCTAATTAGTATTATTATGTGGGGATTGATTGACTCTCTCTGTCTCTCTCTCTCTCTCTCTCTCTCATATTAAACTGAGATTTTGTGTCACTGGCCTACACACAATACCCCATAATGTCAAAGGCAATCCTAAATAAGTTCAGGAGTAAAGATTTGCTTAACAATTTACATTATCCTATAAATCGCATGGACTCATTCCGTGTGCAATAATAGTGTTGAACATGATTTTTGAATGACTACCTCATCGCTCTACCCCACACATACAATTATCTGTAAGGTCCCTCAGTCAAGCAGAGAATTTCAAACACAGAGACCAGGGATGTTTTCCAATGCCTCGCGAAGAAGGGCAACTGACATTCAATATCCCTTTAAGCATGGTGAAGTTATTAATTACACTTTGGATGGTGTATCAATACCTCCTGTCACTACAAAGATACAGGCGTCCTTCCTAACTCATGAGGTCATTGGTGACTTTAAAACATTTATTTTGGCAATTAGGATAAACTTGTGTATGACAATGTTATGTCTCTGTGTCCAATATGAAGGAAGTTAGAGGTAGTTCCGTGACACAATGCTAACTAGCGTTAGCGCAATGACGAAGTCTACGGGTATCTACTAGCATGCCGATACCAATAGACTTCCAGTCAATGCGCAAATGCTAGTTTGCAATTGTGCTAGCGGTAGTGAACAACTTCCTTCAAAACTGCACGAAGAGACATGAAAATGGTATCCACAAGTTCATCTGACTCTGGGGAAGTAGATCATTTGCCAAAATCCCGGAGTATACCTTTAAATCTAGTTGAAAATCAAGACCTGAAAATGGTTGTCTTTGAATTGTGAAAAGAGTAATGGCCAAATGTGACCCGTTTCAAGACCCTAGCCATATGTCGCACGTAAGTACAACACGGGAGAGGCATTTGAACATTTCATATTTATTTTTATTTTCATCAAAATATGTTTTTGGGCAGAAATCCCTTCTGGAACCTGTGAACTTTCATGTGCCTTAATAACAAACTTGTATGTCATCTGTAAACACAAATACAATTGTTAAATTACAAGCCTAGGGCCTCCCGAGTGGCGCAGCGGTCTAAGGCACTGCATCGGCCGTGACCGGGAGCCCCATAGGCCAGTGTCGTCCGGGTTAGGGGAGCGTTTGGCCAAGGGGATTTCCTGGGCTCATCGCTCTCTAGTGACTTCTTGTGGCGGGCCGGGCGCCTGCAAGCTAACTTCGGTCGTCAGTTGAACAGTGTTTCCTCTGACACATTGGTGTGGCTGAGCAAGCAGTGTGTTATGAAGCAGCACGGTTTGGCGGGTCATGTTTCGGAGGACACAGTCTTGAAGTCTTTGGATGTTTACTACACTACCTTACTCACTCTGTTTAGCACATGGCCTCACATGTAAATCCTTAAAGAGATGGGTGGAGCTAAGGCTTAAGAGGGTGTGAATGATGCTGAATGAGTGTAGACAAATTACAGCTTTCCAGTAGGTGGACCAAAACATTCATGGGCCATTTTCTCAAAAGTGGGATTACAACTTTATCAACTTTCAAAGCAGAATTACTTTCCCATTGTTCCTCAACTGCAGTATATGATATACCATTTCGTAGCTCCGAGTCTCTACTTTTATCCAACGATAAGACCGAATCAAGACGGTCGGTCACAAATGTTGCACAATCCCATTGTGGAAAGCTGTTAGAGACTTACCCAGAAAGACTCACAGCTGGAATCGCTGCCAAAGCTGCTTCTACAAAAAGTATTGACTCAGGGGTGTGAATACTTATGTAAACTAACTACTATTTCTGTATTTTATTTATAATACATTTGCTAACGTTTCTAAAATCATGTTTTCACTTTGTCATTATGGAGTATTGTGTGTAAAAATAAATATGTAAAAAATGTTGTATTCAGGCTCTAACACAACAAAATGTGGAATAAGTCAAGGGACATGAATACTTTCCGAAGGCACTGTATCTGTGTTTCTGTCTCTTCGGCTCTCCGTCTCTCCCCTCCTCTCCTCTCCTCCTCAATATCTCCATCTCTCTGTGACAGAACATGTTTGAGGTGTCACATCACTTGAAGTGGCTCTGTGTGATACCGACCACGTCGACTCACGCTCCCTCTCTCTCTCTCCCGCGCTCCTCTCTGATGAATCAGGGGCCTCTGCCCCTCGGCTCCCTGGGAAAATAATGAGGCGACTGCTCCACGACTGAAGAGCGAACGAGTGAAGAGCGAGAGAGGAGGAGAGGAGCGAGAGAGGAAGGAGGTAGCCTAAATAGGATATGGAGGATGTGAGTAGCAGCTTGTTTTGTACTGTAGTCCTCTGGGTGGGTCACAAAGAATTGCGTGGAGCGAGTTTATTCCTAACACCGCCGTTTGGTGAAAGCCAATCATTAATCACAAGGTGGTGTTTATGTATTTACACTACAACACGTCTTCAGTCATCCTCACGCGTCTAGCTGTGCCTGGGCACGACAGTGTGTGTGTATGTGTGTGTGTGTGTGCACGTGTGTGTGTGAAAGCAGTATGTATGGCGGCAGTTTGGCCCCTGGGGCTACATCCTACAAAACTCCTGTATTAATTATGAGAGTACTGTATGTGATGTTGTCCGTGTGTGTGTGTGTGTGTGTGTGTGTGTGTGTGTGTGTGTGTGTGGTGTGTGTGTGTGTGTGTGTGTGTGTGTGTGTGACTCATTAAGCACTGAGCGACGATGCGGTCAGAAAGTAGGTTAGCCTGTTTTTTTTTTCTCCCCTCAGCAGTTTCTCTCTCTCCTCCCCCTCTCTCCTTCCTCCCTCCCTCCTTCCCTCCAAACAGCAGCATGAAAAATGAATAAGACATCGCAGCCCTTGCCTCGTGCTTTAATGTTTGATAAGCGCTCCGAGCCCCTGCCGTAATTTGAGACGGGCCCAAAAGGGGAGTGCGACAATAAACTCACTTCTTTATACAATGACGTATATACAGATGCCAAGAGCAGGGGGGCAGCTCCCTGAGAGGAAAGAAAGGGTAACTCTCCCTCCTTCATTCCATCCCAGTCTCCCTCGCTCTTTCCCTCCCTCCCTCTCTCCTCTCCCCTGGGAGCGATTTCAAAGAGATATACAGAGCTAGATGCACATCCGCTCCCTCCCTAAATCTCTAAAGGCTGAGCCGGAGCCTCTGTTGCATTGTGGGGAGGCGGGAGGGGAGGAACAACGACCCTCTCATGAAAGGAGAGGACACACTCACACACTTCTCTCTATATCTTTTTAGAGCCCCTCTCAAGCCTGTCTGCAGTCCTAGAAAGACATATAGAGACCCTACACAAGTCGTACAGTGGACATCACACAGCTGTAGTTACTATTTGGCCATGCTGGAAAAGACTGAGGTAGGGCGGTTTCTAAACCACAATTCGTTTTTTTACTCACTAACAATAACCCATAACACCCTACCCCTAAACTTTACCCAATTCATCTTTAATCTAAGGTGCCTTCGGGAAAGTATTAAGACCCCTTGACTTTTTCCACATTTTGTTACGTTACAGCCTTATTCTAAAATTGATTAAATCGGGTTTTTTCCCCCTCATAAATCAACACACAATAACCCATAATGACAAAGCAAAAACGGGTTACTATAATTTTTTGCTAATTCATAAAAATAAAAAAAAACTGAAATATCATATTGACATACGTTTTCAGACCCTTTACTCAGTACTTTGTTGAAGCACCTTTGGCAGCGATTACAGCCTCGAGTCTTCTTGGTTATGATGCTACAAGCTTGGCACACCTGTATTTGGGGAGTTTCTCCCATTCTTCTCTACAGATCCTCTCAAACACTGTCAGGTTGGATGGGGAGTGTCGCTGCACAGCTATTTTAGATTTTTAGATCATGTTCAAGTCCGGGCTCTGGCTGGGCCACTCAAGGACATTCGTTGTCTTGGCTGTATGCTTAGGGTCATTGTCCTGTTGGAAGGTGAATATTTGCCCCAGTCTAAGGTCCTGAGCACTCTGGAGCAGGTTTTCATCAAGGATCTCTCTGTACATTGCTCCGTTCATCTTTGCCTCGATCCTGACTAGTCTCCCAGTCCCTGCCGCTGAAAACCATCCTCACAGCATGATGCTGCCACCACCATGCTTCACGGTACGTATGGTGCCAGGTTTCCTCCAGACGTGATGCTTGGCATTCAGGCCAAAGAGTTCAATCTTGGTTACATCAGAGTCTTTATGTGCCTTTGGGCAAACTCCAAGCGGGCTGTCATGTGCCTTTTACCGAGGAGTGGATTCCGTCTGGCCACTCTACCATAAAGGCTAATTGGTGGAGTGCTGCAGAGATGGTTGTCTTTCTGGAAGGTTCTCCCATCTTTTCATAGAAACTCTAGAGGTCTGTCAGAGTGACCATCGGGTTCTTGGTCACCTCCCTGAACCAAGGCCCTTCTCCCCTGATTGCTCAGTTTGTCCGGGTGGCCAGCTCTAGGAAGAGTCTTCATGGTTCCAAACTTCTTCCATTTAAGAATGATGGAGGCCACTGTGTTCTTGGGGACCTTCAATGCTGCAGAAATGTTTTGGTACCCTTCTGTGCCTCAACACAATCCTGTCTCTCAGCTCTACGGACAATTCCTTCGACCTCATGGCTTGGTTTTTGCACTGACATGCACTGTCAACTGACCTTATATAGACAGGTGTGAGCCTTTCCAAATCATATCCAATCAACTGAATTTACCACAGGTGGACTCCAATCAAGTTGTAGAAACATCTCAAGGATGATCAATGGAAACAGGATGCACCTGAGCTAAATGTTGAGTCTCATAGCAAAGGGCCTGAATACTTATGTAAATAAGGTATTTCTGTTTTTTGATTTAATACATTTGCCAACATTTCTAAAAAACAGTTTTCCCTTTGTCATTATGGGGTATTGTGTGTAGATTGCTGAGGACATTTTTTTATTTAATCCATTTTAGAATAAGGCTGTAACGTAACAAAATGTGGGAAAAGTCAAGGGGTCTGAATACTTTCTGAAGGCACTGTACAACAAACAGCTCATTTATTTGCCCATTGTGTAAATAAACATCGACACTATAGTCCTTTGTATCATACCAATCTAGCAACTACCCTACAGCCCACTAAACTCTCCCCTCCCATTCATTCCAATGGGACCATAACCACCGGTGTGCTTGGAACATGCCTTTCTAGCAACTACCCATCCCTAAAACCCAAAGCCCACTCTCCCTCCATCCATTCTAATGGGAACACTGCCAGAGCAGCCACAATAAAGTGACACCATTTGAGCTGGGAGCGATGTGGGATTATGGCGTCCGTTCTGTAAATTAATTACTGTGGCCAATAATAATTATGACCAGAGCCTTGGCAGTAAGCAGGAGGGGCAGATTGTGACAGAGGCGTAGAGAGAGAGGGGGCTGTGGGGGCTGGCATTGAGCTGTTCCCTCTGTCTGTATGGCATTCTCTCTCTGTTCCCTCTCTGTCTGTCTGCTTGCCTGTGTGTCTCTCTCTCTCTCTCTCTCTCTCTCTCTCTCTCTCTCTCTCTCGCTCTCTGCGCCCCTGGCGCCTGCTGAATAGAACAATACAATAGCTTTTCCGTTTTGTGTGCCCCCCGCTCCACCAAAATGGTGGTGGGGCTGATTCTTCCACAGCATCATGATGCAGCCTTGTGGGTACCTGGAGCTAGCTACCTGTGAGTCTGGGAGGAGAAGTCAGTCACATGCTGGGTAGGAAGGCAACACAGGGCTGCTGAGACAGGCAGACAGGTGTTAATGAGAATCACACACACACACACACACACACACACACACACACACACACACACACACACACACACACACACACACACACACACACACACACACACACACACACGGGTGATTCTCATTAAACCAGTTTTAAAATGTCTGTAGCAAATTGAGTTACAAAATCATGATGTATCTGCAAAAACCAACTATCCTTCTGAGGACTAAGATGTCTAGTTTTTGGCAAAGTGTCTTATTTTAAACACATGTAAAAAAAAAAAATTGCCTGAATTTTGTACATTTTCACCTCAAATTCTTATTACCGAAATGCGTCCGGATTAAATTCTCGAGTCATTTTATATAAAAAAAGAATAACCTAACTTACTTGAATAAAACACCAAATATGTTGTTGTAACTTGTCGATAAATCGTACAACTATTATACTAGTTGAAGTTTAAATTAAACTATATTATGTATTACATACAAAAACACTGTCCGTGTACTTCAAAAACTCCAATCTGTTTTTAAATAAAGTTTTGTTCACCCATGATGCATCATCTAGAGGAGTATTCCTTAGTTAAGTTCATTTATTTGTTGTTATTGTCAAAACAACCCCTTTACCCCACTTGCCCTTCTTATTACCAAAATGGCTAAAGAGCTCAAATTGGGAAATAGTAAAATGTTATTATAATTGTATAATTTCATTTGAAATATTTATATTTTCAATGTTATGTTTAACTCAGGCCTTTTGATTAGAGGAGCAATGTAAAAAAAAAATCAAATATATTTATTTGTTTATTAGTATTTTAGACTTCGAAAACTGTTAATGAGAATATGATGAAAATGTTGGTCAAATGCATAATATCTAATCGAAAAAAATACAAGTATAGACTATCATCTCAGTGATTCAAGAGGAAATTTCCTGAAAAACTACACTTGAGATTTATTTGGTTTTTTTTGGACTGTTTCATGAGAATGACCCACACAGAGGCAGCCGCACAGAAATGCTACACACACGAAAGCTCACACATGAGCATGTGTTCGTATATCAACAGTACATTGCACATGCAAACTGGCACAGCATGCAGTCACACGTTTACACACAACAGTGATAAAGATCGAAGAACAACACACGGAACACTGCAAATATTCTCATCAGAGATATACACAAACACAGAAACACACACACACACACACAGAGAGAGACACAGAGACAGAGGAGAGATGTCACAATACCAGGATTTTGACTTCAATTCCGATATATACAAAAATAAATAGAGCATATTAACATAAGTCATAGAATGGCACTTGATCCAGACAGATAAACTCAGCCACTGCTTTTGTTCAATTGTCAAAATGTTTCAGAGACAGCCATGTATGCATTAATAATGCATCAATTATACAATCATACAATACACTGAATTTGTTTTTACCCATCTCACGACATTACGGTAATAATGTATTTGAATGGTAAATCTCCATTGATAAACTGGGTAAATCAAGATGTAGACTAGGTCTAGTCACAATACAGGTTAAATGCATATTCAATAGGAGTGTATGCATGCATTGAGTTAATGGGCTTGTTTTGGCTGATTTCAGTGTATTCTATGGGGCTACAGGTGACAAACTATTTCCCTTCCATTGGAAGGACAGATTTTATTGTACTGCTCAACATTTGCCTAGAAGTAACAACTTGTTCTTTTAAAAAAGTGTGTGTTCTCTTTAAGACCCAGTTATTCACGAGGCACATGAACACAGTCAGTTCAGTGAGGGAGAAATGATTAGCCCAGTGAATTAATAACGTTTTTTGGTGTCAATCAACTTTAAAATCAGCATATTTTACATTTTGGTTTTCATTTTATCACAAAGTTCTTAGGTAGTGAATTTGGCAATTGCAGCTACAACGTTGCTGACAGGTGTATAAAATTGAGCACACCGCCATGCAATCTCCATCAACAAACATAGGCAGTAGAACGGCCTAACTGAAGAGCTCAGTCATACAATGCCACCTTTCCAACAAATCATTTAGTCAATTTTCTGTCCTGCTAGAGCTGCCCTGGTCAACTGTAAGTGCTGTTATTGTGAAGTGGAAACGTCTAGGAGCAACAATGGCTCAGCCGCAAAGTGGAAGGCCACAGAACAGGACCGCCAAGTGCTGAAGCGCATAACGTGTAAAAATCGTCTGTCTTCGAGTTCCAAACTGCCTCTGGAAGCAACGTCAGCACAAGAACTCTTTGTTGGGAGCTTCATGTAATGGGTTTCCATGGCAACAGCTGCCGCACACAAGCCTAAGATCACAATGCGCAATGCCATGCGTTGGCTGGAGTGGTGTAAAGCTCGCCACTATTGGACTCTGGAGCAGTAGAAACGCGTTCTCTGGAGTGATGAGTCACGCTTCACCATCTGGCAGTCCGACAGATGAATCTGGGTTTGCTCGGATGCCAGGAGAACGCTACCTGCCCCAATGCATAGCGCCAACTGTAAAGTTTGGTGGAGGAGGAATAATGGCTGGGGACGTTTTCATTGTTCGGGCTAGGCCCCTTAGTTCCAGTGAAGGGGAATCTTAACGCTACAGCATACAATGACATTCTAGATGATTCTGTGCTTTCAACTTTGTGGCAGTTTGGGGAAGGCCCTTTCCTGCTTCAGCATAACAATGCCCCCGTGCACAAAGCGATATCCATACAGAAATGGTTTGTTGAGATCAGTGTTTCTTTGGGGGGGGAAGAACTTGACTAGCCTGCACAGAGCCCTGACCTCAACTCCATCGAACACCTTTGAGGATGAATTGGAACGCCGACTGCAAGCCAGGCCTAATCGCCCAACAACAGCGCCCGACCTCACTAATACTCTTGTGGCTGAATGGAAGAAAGTCCACGCAGCAATGTTCCAACATCTAGTGGAAAGCCTTCCTAGAAGAATGGAGGCTGTTATAGCAGAAAAGAGGGGACCATATTAATGCCCATGATTTTGGAATGAGATATTCAACGAGCAGTGTCCACATACTTTTGGCCATGTAGTGTATCTATGTATGACAGTGCTGTTGGCTGACCATTTAAACCATGACGCTAGCCATCCAAATCTAAACACAGCTAAAATTGTCTCCTCTGATATATTTACCCTCCCAGCCTCATGCTGCGAGATCTTTGCCTAGACTCGACACTCAGATACACACACACACACACACACACACACACACACACACACACACACACACACACACACACACACACACACAGATACACACACACATACACACTTTGTCACACATAAACACGTCACAGTGCTCACAGGCATCTGGCAACCCCATCTGCAGGCAGCCTCGTTCATTTGCATATCTCCGTCTGATGTGTTTGCAGGCGTTCGCTTGTTTGTTTAGCCAAATTAGGACGCTCTTTTTAGCTGTTCAGCTTTTTTACCCTCGTCTCTTTTTCACTGAAAACCCTGCAGTGTTATTCCCTTATTCAGAGAAAACCAATTTCTGAGCATGAGGACACTGTGAATGACCAATGCCATTCGCACTTGGGTGAACACTCTACTCTAAACGCTTGAGAGTGAGTGAGTGAGTGAGTGAGTGAGTGAGTGAGTGAGTGAGTGAGTGAGTGAGTGAGTGAGTGAGTGAGTGAGTGAGTGAGTGAACCCACCAGGTTTAGCCTACCAAATGGAGGCAGCAGTTGTAGCATGTCTGTACACAGCGACCCCTCACCCTCACTTATGGCTGCCTTCTGCCCTGCACAAGAATGCCAGACTAGGGCTTGTTCTTGCTGTTTGCTTAGATCACAATACAGTAGATATTATGTACTTGGTGTTTAATTCAGTATTAAAAAGTAGCTTATATTATAAGAACTTGTTACAGTAGTTTTACATACTTCACGGTACTAATCAGACTTTAAGCATTGGGCAATCTCGAGAATAGGCTCCAGCCTGAGCATTCGGCAAGTGTGAGCTAGTCTCAATAATCACACTCCACCGCCAGGTGTCAGCTAAAGGTTTCCAAGCTAAAGGTTAGCCTAGTGTACAGCCATCCACCCATGCCCCAGAGTGCTAACCACTCACCCATAAAGCTGACCTAAAGCCCATCTCCTTGGAACATTCTCTCACAATGGACGATCTCAGAAACTCTAAAAGCATGACCTTTGTTCAACTCGCTACTTTCTCTCACAACATGACTCTGGAGAAAGCCAGTAATTCAAAAAAAGGGAAACCAGGTTAAGGAAAGGTTAAAGGGAAAATTAGCCAGTGCTCAATTCATCTTCTGCAATATATACTTAGCTATATGGTAATTAATGCATGACAAGACTTTAATTAGTGAGCATGGTAGCTCATTAACTGCTGTCATTCATTCTTAACTCTATATCTGGACAGTTAAGGGTGGTGTGTGCATGTGTGTGTGTGTGTGCCTGTGCGTGTGTGTGTGTGTGTGTGTGTGTGTGTGTGTGTGTGTGTGTGTGTGTGTGTGTGTGTGTGTGTGTGTGTGTACAGTACCAGTCAAAGGTTTGGACACACCTACTCATTCCAGGGTTTTTCTTTATTTTTACTATTCTCTACATTATATAATAATAGTGAAGACATCAAAACTATGAAATAATACATATGGAATCATGTAGTTACCAAAAAAGTGTTAAAACAAATCAAAATATATTATTTATTTGAGATTCTTCAAAGTAGCCACCGTTTACCTTGATTACTGCTTTGCACACTCTTGGCATTCTCTCAACCAGCTTCATGAGGTAGTCACCTGGAATGCATTTCAATTACCAGGTGTGCCTTGTTAAAAGTAAATGTTTCTTCTTAATGCGTTTGAGCCAATTAGTTGTGTTGTGACAAGGTAGGGTTGGTATACAGAAGATAGCCCTATTTGGTAAAAGACCAAGTCCATATTATGGCAAGAACAGCTCAAATAAGCAAAGAGAAACGACAGTCCGTCATTACTTTGGAATGAAGGTCAGTCAATCCGAAAAAAGTTGCATAAACCATCAAGCGCTATGATGAAACTGGCTCTCATGAGGACCGCCACAGGAAAGGAAGACCCAGAGTTACCTCTGCTGCAGAGGATAAGTCTATTAGAGTTACCAGCCTCAGAAATTGCAGCCCAAATAAATGCATCACAGAATTCAAGTAACAGACATCTCAACATCAACTGTTCAGAGGAGACTGTGTGAATCAGGCCTTCATGGTCGAATTGCTGCCAAGAAAGGACACCAATAAGAAGAGACTTGCTTGGGCCAAGAAACACGAGCAATGGACAATAGATTTGCATTTGCAATTTTTGGTTCTAAACGCTGTGTCTTTGTGAGTCGCAGAGTAGGTGAACAGATGATCTCTGTATGTGTGGTTCCCACCGTGAAGCATGGAGGAGGAGGTGTGATGGTGTGGGGGTGCTTTGCTGGTAACACTGTCAGTGATTTATTTAGAATTCAAAGCACACTTAACCAGCATGGCTACCACAGCATTCTGCAGCGATACGCCATCCCATCTGGTTTGCGCTTAGTGGGACTATCATTTGTTTTTCAACAGGACAATGACCCAACACACCTTCAGGCTGTGTAATGGCTATTTGACCAAGAACAGGTGAAGCTGGTTGAGAGAATGCCAAGAGAATGCAAAACTGTCATCAAGGCAAAGGGTGGCTACTTTGAAGAATTAAAAATATAAAATATATTTTGATTTGCTTAACACTTTTTTGGTTACTACATGATTCCATATGTGTTATTTCATAGTTTTGATGTCTTCACTATTATTCTACAATGTAGAAAATAGTAAAAATTAAGAAAAACCCTTGAATGAGTAAGTGTGTCCAAACTGTTGACTGGTGGATTGTGTGTGTGTGTGATACTTAGCGGCCTTAGTTAAGAGGTGAGAAGTGTAGCTGGGTCAGAGAAGTGAAAACACCACAGTGCTGTCTGATGAGGTGTGTGTTTGCTTGTACGTGCTATGTGTACCAGTGTGTGTGTGTGTGTGTGTGTGTGTGTGTGTGTGTGTGTGTGTGTGTGTGTGTGTGTGTGTGTGTGTGTGTTTGAGCGTGCTTGCGTGTGGGTGTGTGGCGGTGGGGACCGTGACGGACCAGCGCTGAGAATAATTAACTCTTGTGACCCAGTATCCGTGGTGACGGAGAGACTGCTGTGACTGGGCTGCTTGTTAAATAGGGTCATCACACTCTGCAGGTGGCACCGGAAACACAGGAGACTTGATGGAGCTGCAGTGGATAGCAGGCGTCTTATGGGCTCCTGACCAATTCTGCTATTTGGTTGTTGTTTTTTTACACTGATATTAACTTTTTTTTGTACATAATGTGTCTGCCATCATTTCCTATGACTGAAAACAGCTTCTGGACATCAGAACAGCGATCACTAACCTCAATTTGACAAAAATGTCAATGAGTCGGCAGCTCTGGACGTTCTGCTTACTCCGGATCAGGCCCTAAACCCCGGGACTCAAAATAGGAAGTGGCCGCGAAGGAGAGGCTGGCAAGCCGGTACTCTGACGAGACTACGTCGGCGACCATTGCTCTCTGTTCTATTGCCGAATGTGCAATCACTGGTGAACAAACTGGATGAGCTCCGTTCGAGATTATCCTACCAACGGGACCTGAAAAACTGTAATATCCTAGGTTTCTCAGAGTCGTGGCAGAACGAGGACATGGATATACATTTTGCTGCTTTTTCAATGCATCATCAAGACCGGTCGGCAGACTCAGGTAAGACGAAGGGATGAGTCTGGAGTTTTTGCTCACCTGAGTTAGAATACCTCTTGATAAGCTGTAGACCATACTAATTACCAATATTTTTCGTAGCTTTTTATTTACCACCACAAACCGATGCTGGCTCTAAGACCACTCTCAACAAACTATAGGGGCATAAACAAACAAGAAAGTGTTTGAACTCCTTTTTTACCAGCATGTTGCCTGTGCAACTAGAAGCAACCAAACTCTAGATTACCTTTACTCCACATACAAGGCCCTACCTCACCCTCCCTTTGGCAAATCATACCCTAACTCTATCCTCCTGCTTACTGCTTACAAGCAAAAACTCAAACAGGAAGTACCAGTGGCGCACTCAATACGTAAGTGGTCTGCGGATACAAAGCTACAGGTTTCACTAGCACAGACTCTAATAGGCTCCGGGATTCATCCGATAACATTGAGGAGTCTACCACATCAGTCACCGGCTTCATTAATAAGTACATCGACGGCATCGTCCCCAAAGAGACCATACGTACAGTACATACCCCCAACCAGAAGCCATGGATTACAGGCAACAACCGCATTGAGCTAAAGGCTAAAGATGCTGCTTTCAAGGAGTGGGATACTAATCTGGATGCTTATAAGAAATTCCGCTTCGACCTCCGACGAGCCATCAAACAGGCAAAGCGTCAATACAGGACTAAGATTGAATCCTACTACGCCGGCTCTGACGCTCAACGGATATGGCAGGGATTGCAAACTATCATGGATTACAAAGGGAAAGACAGCCTAAATGCCTTTTATGCTCACTTTGAGGCAATCAACACTGAACCATGCATGAGAGTACAAACAGTTCCGGACAACTGTGTGATCTCGCTCACCATAGCCGATGTGAGTAAGACCTTTAAACAGGTTAACATTCGCAAGGCCGCCGTACCAGATGAAATACCAGGACACATACTCAGAGCATGCACTGACCATCTGGTAAGTGTCTTCACTAACATTTTCAACCTATTCCTGACCCAGTCTGTAATACCAACTTGTTTCAAACCAACTACCATTATTTTTCCATTATTTTACCAGGTAAGTTGACTGAGAACACATTCTCATTTACAGCAACAACCTGGGGAATAGTTACAGGGGAGAGAAGGGGGATGAATGAGCCAATTGTAAGCTGGGGATTATTAGGTGACCGTGATGGTTTGAAGGCCAGATTGGGAATTTAGCACCCCTACTCTTATGATAAGTGCCATGGGATCTTTTAATGACCTCAGAGAGTCAGGACACCCGTTTAACGTCCCATCCGAAAGACGGCACCCTACACAGGGCAGTGTCACGGTCCTGAGGCAGTGGGATATTATTATTTTTTTTAGACCTGAGGAAAGAGTGCCTCCTACTGGCCCTCCAACACCACTTTCAGCAGCATCTGACAACAACCTCTCCCTCAGGCAAAGTAGCTGATCGTGGACTACAGGAAATGGAGGGGCGAGTACGCCCCCATCCACAGCAGGTCAAGAGCTTCAGGTTACTCAGCGTCCACATCACTAAGGAACATGATTCACCCCCACACAGTTGCGAAGAGGGCACGACGGTGCCTCTTCCCCCTCAGGAGGCTGAAAAGATTTGGCATGGGCCCTCAGATCCTCAAAAAGTTATACAGCTGCACCACTGAGAACATCTTGACTGGCTGCATCAACGTTTGGTACGGCAACTGCAAGGCACCCTACCGCAAGGCGAGTACAGCCAAGTACATCATGGGGGCAGAGCTCCCTGCCATCCAGGACTTCTATTCCGGGCGGTGTCAGAGGAAGAACAAAAACATGGTCAAAGACTCCAGCCACCCAAGCCACAGAATGTTCTCTTTGCTACCACAGGGAAAGTGGTACTAGTGAACCTTGTCCGGAACCAACAGGATCCTGAGCAGTCTAGGACCCAAAGGCTCCGTAACAGCTTCTAACCCCAAGCCATAAGAAATAAGAATAAGAATAAGAAATGACCTCGTACCCCTGCACATTGACTCAGTACTGGTACTCCCTGTATATAGTCATGTTATTACCTCGTACCCCTGCACATTGACTCAGTACTGGTACTCCCTGTATATAGCCATGTTATTACCTCGTAGCCCTGCACATTGACTCAGTACTGGTACTCCCTGTATATAGTCATGTTATTACCTCATACCCCTGCACATTGACTCAGTACTGGTACTCCCTGTATATAGTCATGTTATTACCTCATACCCCTGCACATTGACTCAGTACTGGTACTCCCTGTATATAGTCATGTTATTACCTCGTACCCCTGCACATTGACTCAGTACTGGTACTCCCTGTATATAGTCATGTTATTACCTCATACCCCTGCACATTGACTCAGTACTGGTACTCCCTGTATATAGTCATGTTATTACCTCGTACCCCTGCACATTGACTCAGTACTGGTACTCCCTGTATATAGCCATGTTATTACCTCGTAGCCCTGCACATTGACTCAGTACTGGCACTCCCTGTATATAGCCATGTTATTACCTCATACCCCTGCACATTGACTCAGTACTGGTACTCCCTGTATATAGCCATGTTATTACCTCATACCCCTGCACATTGACTCAGTACTGGTACTCCCTGTATATAGCCATGTTATTACCTCATACCCCTGCACATTGACTCAGTACTGGTACTCCCTGTATATAGCCATGTTATTACCTCGTAGCCCTGCACATTGACTCAGTACTGGTACTCCCTGTATATAGCCATGTCAGTTTTACTCATTATTGTTATTTGTTATTCACTGTGTATGTATTCCTTTTATTTTATATTTAGCATTGTTGGAAAACAACCCGTCAGTAAGCATTTCAAGCATTGTTAGTCTACACCTGTTGTTTACAAAGCATATGACAAATACATTTGATTTGATTCAACTGCAACACACAGGCATACACACTCGCTTTCAACACACAACCACTTAAACTACCTTCATGTCGTTTTCTCATAGGCATGTACAGAAATATCCTCTCTCACACACACACACACACACACACACACACACACACACACACACACACACACACACACACACACACACACACACACACACACACTTCTCTTCACAGAATCCCACAGCTCTCAACACAACAACCATGACTACATGTGTCCATCTTTACTCAGTACACACAGCAAACACACACACACACTCACTCACAGGCCCAAGAAACAGACACACACCTGCACACACACGGCGGAGGCATGCGGCGAGGAGCTGGCTGTTCGTTAGTGCCCCTGACATCTCTGACAAATTGACTCCTTTATGCGAGTGGAAGTGTGTAAGGGGGAGGAGGGGGAGGAGAGGGGAAGGAGAGGGGGGGAAGAACAGGTGGAGCGTCTCACTCACACGCTCCGAGGGTGACGATGGAGAGCGATAATGACAAGGCCTATACCTGTGACATTACATTCGCTTACCAAGCAAAGAGAGGCTGGCGAGACGGAAGCAGGGGGTGGGGGGGGGGGTTCGAACTCCCATCACACAGTCCCATGACTCAAACGGAAGACAGGAGAAATGGGAGGAGGCTGACAGAGTGATGAGAGGGGGGGATGGAGGGATGAAGGATGAATGTACCTCACCTCCACTCCCCCATACCTTATTCATACACGAGGTGTATAATATCAAATCAAATGTTATTTGTCACATGTGCCGAATACAACAGGTGTAGACCTTACAGTGAAATGCGTACTTACAAGCCCTTAACAAACAATGCAGTTTTAAGAAAATAACCGGTGTCGAGGTAATTGAGGTAATACGTACATGTAGGTAGAGTTATTAAAGCGACAATGCATAGATAATAACCGAGAGTAGCAGCAGCGTAGAAGGGGGGGGGGGGGCAATGCAAATAGTCTGGGTAGCCATTTGATTAGCTGTTCAGGAGTCTTCTTATGGCTTGGGGGTATAAGCTGTTTAGAAGCCTCTTGGACCTAGACTTTGCGATCCGGTACCGGTTGCAGTGTGGTAGCAGAGATAACAGTCTATAACTAGGGTGGCTGGAGACTTTGACAATTTTTAGGGCCTTCCTCTGACACCGCCTGGTATAGAGGTCCTGGATGGCAGGATGTTTGGACCCGGTGATGTACTGGGCTGGACACACTACCGTCTGTAGTGCCTTGCGGTCGGTGGCTGAGCAGTTGCCATACCAGGCAGTGATGCAACCGGTAAGGATGCTCTTGATGGTGCAGCTGTGAAACCTTTTGAAGATCTGAGGACCCATGCCAAATCTTTTCAGTCTCCTGAGGGGAATAGGTTTTGTTGTGCCCTCTTCACGACTGTCTTGGTGTGCTTGGACCATGTTAGTTTGTTGGTGATGTGGATGCCAAGGAACTTGAAGCTCTCAACCTGCTCCACTACAGCCCCATCGATGAGAATGGAGGCGTGCTCGGTCCTCCTTTTCCTGTAGTCCACAATCATCTCCTTTGTCTTGATTACGTTGAGGGAGAGGTTGTTGTCCTGGCACCACACGGCCAGGTCTCTGACCTCCTCCCTATAGGCTGTCTCGTCGTTGTCGGTGATCAGGCCTACCACTGTGATCAGGCCTACCAACCTACTGATGGTGTTGGAGTCGTGCCTGGCCGTGCAGTCATGAGTGAACAGGGAGTACAGGAGGGGACTGCGCATGCACGCCTGAGGGGCCCACGTGTTGAGGATACTACCCTTACTACCTGGGGGCGGCCCGTCAGGAAGTCCAGGATCCAGTTGCAGAGGGAGGTGTTTACATTGCAATCCACGAGGAAACTGCGTGGCAGGCTGACCACCTGTTACGCCTGTTACCTGGCTGCAAGGAGCCAAGGTAAGTTGCTAGCTAGCGTTAAACTTATCTTATAAAAAACAATCAATCTTCACATAATCAAAAGTTAACTACACATGGTTGATGATATTACTAGGTTAACTAGCTTGCCCTGCGTTGCATATAATCAATTTGGTGCCTGTTAATTTATCATTGAATCACAGCCTAGTTCAACTTCGCCAAACGGGTGATGATTTAACAAACGCATTCGCGACAAAAGCACAATCGTTGCACAAATGTACCTAAACATACACATTAATGCCTTTCTTAAAATCAATTCACAGAAGTATATATTTTTAAACCTGCATGTTTAGTTAAAATAAATGAATGTTAGCAGGCAATATTAACTAGGGAAATTGTCAGGGTATATGCAGCAGTTTGGGCTGCCTGGCTCGTTCTTCCTAACAAAGACCGTAATTCATTTGCCAGAATTTTACATAATTATGACATAACATTGAAGGTTGTGCAATGTAACAGCAATATTTAGACTTAGGGTTGCCACCCACTTAGGGTTGCCACCCAATACGGAACTGTTTTGCAGTCTGACTGAGTGGTGGTAGGCAGCAGCAGGCTCGTAAGCATTCATTCAAACAGCACTTTACTGCGTTTGCCAGCAGCTCTTAGCAATGCTTGAACCACAGCGCTGTTTATGACTTCAAGCCTATCAACTCCCAAGATTAGGCTGGCAATACTAAAGTGCCTATAAGAACATCCAGTAGTCAAAGGTATATGAAATACAAATGGTAAAGAGAGAAATAGTCGACGCGTCATAATTCCTATAATAACCACAACCTAAAACTTCTTAACTGGGAATATTGAAGAACTGGGAATATTGAACCACCAGCTTCCATATGTTCTCATGTTCTGAGCAAGGAACTTAAACGTTAGCTTTTTTACATGGCACATATTGCACTTTTACTTTCTTCTCAAACACTGGGTTTTTGCATGATTTAAACCAAATTGAACCTGTTTCATTATTTATTTGAGACTAAATAGATTTTATTTATGAATTATATTAAGTTAAAATAAAAGTCTTCATTGTTCATTCAGTATTGTTGTAATTGTCATTATTACAAATATACATATAAAAATCGGCCGATAATCGGTATCGGCTGTTTTTGGTCCTCCAATAATCGGTATCGGTGTTGAAAAATCATAATCGGTCGACCTCTAGTTTAGTCCCAGGGTCCTTAGCTTAGCGATGAGCTTTAAGGGCACTATGGTGTTGAACGCATGTTGGTATTACAGACTCAGACAGGGAGAGTTTTAAAATGTCAGTGAAGACACTTGCCAGTTGGTCAGCGCATGCTCGTTGTACACGTTCTGGTAATCCGTCTGGCCCTGCAGCCATGTGAATGTTGACCTGTTTAAAGGTCTTACTCACATCGGTTGTGGAGAGCGTGATCACACAGTCGTCCACAATAGCTGATACTCTCATGCATGTTTCAGTGTTACTTGCCTCGAAGCGAGCATAGAAGTTATTTAGCTCGTCTGGTAGGCTCGTGTCACTGGGCAGCTCTCGGCTGTGCTTCCCTTTGTAATAGTTTACAAGCCCTGCCACATCCGACAAGCATCGGAGCCGGTGTAGTACGATTCGATCTTAGTCCTGTATTGACGCATTGCCTGTTTGATGGTTCGTCGGAGGGCATAGCGGGATTTCTTATAAGCTTCCGGGTTAGAGTCCCGCTCCTTGAAAGCGGCAGACCTTGTAGAAGGTCTTTTCGGTAGACCAACATCTGACTTTGTCACTGGATGTCCTTTCGAATAGTGGTGAATGTCATTTTCCATATTGCAATAGGCAGCGTCTATTCCTTATAATTCAGCTGTGGTAAATTATATTCCCTGAGTGGAATAAATTGGACCATTCAATTTTGAGAGCAGAACGTATTGTGGAACTAGTTAAGTATTGTATAATGACATTAACTGTATAGGTTCAAGTTTCATGTTTTTATTACTTTTAATAGCACTTGTATTGCAGACGAGGACTTCTCTTCAAACTATGTTCTCAAAGACTAGTTGGAATGTAGTGAAATGTATAGAATATGATAAAGTCCTGAATTTGAGCTTAAGAAGTAATATACCATATAGTTATGGTATGACATAACTTTTTAATATAATCATATTTTGTAAAATGATGGATTCTCTCCACAGAGTGCAAATACAGTGCCTTCAGGAAGGAATTTAGACCCCATCACTTTTTCTACATTTTGTTACGTTACAGAATTATTCTAAAATGGATTAAATAAAAAAAATCCTCAGCAATCTACACACAATACCGCATAATGACAAAGCGAAAACTGGTTTTTAGACATTTTGCAAATGTATTAAAAATAAAAAACAGAAATACCTTATTTACATAAGTATTCAGAACCTTTGCCATGAGACACAAAATTGAGGCCAGGTGCATCCTTGAGATGTTTCTACAACTTGATTGTAGTCCACCTGGGGTAAATTCAATTGATTTGGAAAGGCACACACCTGTCTATATAAGGTCCCACAGTTGACAGTGCATATCAGAGCAAAAACCAAGCCATGAGGTCGAAGGAATTGTCCGTAGAGCTCCGAGACAGAATTGGGTCAGATCTGGGGAAGGGTACAAAAACAATTCTGCAGCATTGAAGGTCCCCAAGAACACAATGGCCTCCACCATTCTTAAATAGAAGAAGTTTGGAACCACCAAGACTCTTCCTAGAGCTGGCCGCCCGGCCAAACTGAGCAATCAGGGGAGAAGGGCCTTGGTTCAGGGAGGTGACCAAGAACCCGATGGTCAATCTGACAGAGCTCTAGAGTTCCTCTGTGGAGATGGGAGAACCTTCCAGAAGGACAACCATCTTTGCAGTACTCCACCAAATCAAGCCTTTATAGTAGAGTGGCCAGACGGAAGCCACTCCTCAGTAAAAGGCATAAGACAGTCCTCTTGGAGTTTACCAAAAAGGTATCTAAAGACTCTCAGACCATGAGAAACCAGATTCTCTGGTCAGATGAAACCAAAACTCTTTGGCCTGAATGCCAAGTGACATCAGGAGAAAACCTGGCACCATCCCTACGGTGAAGCATAGTGGTGGCAGCATCATGCTGTGGGGATGTTTTTCAGCGGCAGGGACTAGGAGACTAGTCAGGATCGAGGCAAAGATGAACGGAGCAAAGTACAGAGAGATCCTTGATGAAAACCTGCTCCAGAGCACTCAGGACCTCAGACTGGGGGCGTAGGTTCACCTTCCAACAGGACAACGACCCTAAGCACACAGCCAATTCAATGCAGGAGTGGCTTTGGGATAAATCTCTGAATCTCCTTGAGTGGCCCAGCCAGAGCCCAGAATTGAACCTGATCAAACATTTCTGGAGACCTACAAATAGCTGTGCAGAGACACTCCCCATCCAAACTGACAGAGCTTGAGAGGATCTGTAGAGAAGAATGTGAGAAATACAGGTGTGCCAAGCTTGTAGCATCCCACCCAATAAGACTCAAGTTTTTTATTTGTAATACATTTGCTAAAATTTCTAAATCTCTTTTTGCTTTGTCATTATGGGGTATCGTGTGTAGATTTATGAGGGGAAAAACGATTTAATCAATTTTAGAATAAGGCTGTAACCTAACAAAATGTGGAAAAAGGCAAGGGGCCAGAATTCTTGTGGAAGGCACTGTACGTCCTCAAGCTGTTTTGGGGGGCGTTTTGGTCACTTTGACTCTTTAGCTCCAGGCTGGGGTGTTTGGTTGACTAGTTAGCGATTTGTGAGCACTAGTCATCATTACAGAACCAGATTGACTAGTTAGCGATTTGTCAGCACTAGTCAGTGCTTGTTAAATTAGTGACTTCTATACTCTATCTATATACCACAAGGTGCTTTGTTTTATAATGTGTAGTAAAAGGGAATAGTGGTATTTTATTGTCAAGGTGTGAGATAGTGGAGCTGCTTCAGGTAGACATTCGTCCTTCTGGGGGATAAATGGGCTTCTGTACATACCTCAGCATTCATGGAGCGACCGCTAAACATTTCAATGCATGGAAATACACATACATTTACATTCAATGCACACAATCGTGCACAACAAGCACACGCATGAATACAACATGAACAGCACACACACACTGTGACGAGTGGTTGGCATTCACATTCCACGCACCCAGCTGTGTGATGCCCCGCGTTCTAAACAAAATGAAATCGGTTCATTTAAACCTCATCCCACCACCCACAGATAATGAGCCGTAATACCTCCAGCATTTCTCTCTCTCCCCCTCCTCTATTTCTCTTTTCTTCTTGCTGATCGGAAAGGTGTCGCGCCACATTGCGCTCCGTAATGATTTCTCCTCCGTGATATTTAAATGAACAAAGCAGTGTAGTGTGTGTGCGTGTCACCTGTGTGGCTGCTCAGGTGACTACACAGGACACATTTAATTGGCCCAGAGCTGTTTTCTTTACAGTAGACAGCAGGATGGAGTACAACCTCCCAGTGTCTGAGCTAGTTAGCAATATGTGTGTGTGTGTGTGTGTGTGTGTGTGTGTCCGAACAATACTAAGTATGTGAATGCAGGACAGTCACGGTTGCTGCTTCACACAGCCAAGTTCTATAAATAGAAAATAAACACCCTCATTGTGAAGCGTGAAAAGGGATTGTTTTTATATAACCAACAGTAAATAATGTACAGAAGCTCTGTGTCTCACAACACCTTACCAAAACGCTTCTTATATCACACTCCACGACACCGCATGAGTCCCAGGCTGCTGATAACTCAACTAGGTGTTCAGAGGGACCTAAAATCCCCTTTTAATGGGTTTTCTCCTCTCTATAGAGTCATGTTGTAGTTTAGGCAGAGAGACTGCCATAGGGGCGGCATGGGATTTGTCCCAATTGGCACCCTATTCCCTATGGGCCCTGGTCAAAAGTAGGGCACTAAAAAGGGAATAGGGTGCCATTTGGAACTGAGGCCTTCTAAAGGACTACTACAGCCATTCTAGCCCCGTATCGGTCTAACATAGTCTACGTGTCAAATCACACCCTTTTCTCTGTAGAGCACTTCTTTTGACCACTCTACGCTAGAACAATGTGAGTTTAGATACACTGTTATACCATGAGGACGAATCAAATGATCTCACTGGCACGAATTTGTGTGTGTGTGTGTGTGTGTGTGTGTCATAACCATAAACCCATAGTGCCCCGTGTCAGAGAAGTGTGCATGTTTTATGCATCATGGTCACCAGCACCTGCTGTGGACACCATAGTCAGTGACCCGTATGCAATACATCTCTCCATCTCTGCTATAGTCCCTCTCTCCCACCGCTGATCTCTCTCTCTCTTTCTCTCTGCCCCCGTCTCTCTCTTTTCGACTCCCCCTCTCTACTATCTCTATCTTCCTCACTCTATTTAGCCCCCCCCCCCCACCTCCCCCCACTCTCTCTGTGTCATGGCTCAGTGGACACACCTCAGTGAGAGTCAACACCGGGCTACGAAGCCTGACACGCCAAACCGCTCACCGCAATCGCTTCAGTTACACCGAGGCACGAAACCCCTCCCCAGGCAGTGGCGCGCCCCACTGTTGTCATAGGTACCATCTTGATCAACAACACACGGTGAATGGGAATAGCCTTCGTCTATCTGCTAATGTTTAGACCAGTCTGCCATTCAGGCTTGGCTCCTAGACCACACAGCAATGACAGGAAAACCCTCATCTGGGTAATCAGAGAGGAAATGAAGGGCTGAAAAATGGATGGATGGAGGAGAGAAGTGGATACTTACTACAGCGGATACACAGTGGATATCTCAGGGGTCTTCAGCTCCGCTCCTTGCAGTGAACACCTACGAAATGACATGAAATCTCTACCGCTACCCGTCTATCCGAGACAACTAGGTATCTGTGACATGACATAACACTGTCCCAGGCCTGGAGTGGTGGAACGCAGCTGTGTAGTCATGTGGCGGACTGAGAACAACTGTGTGTGTGGTGATCGTGTAGTGCTTCCCCCTACGGAATGAGAACACTGTCATATCCTGCCGCTAACCATAAAGAACCGTGCGATAAACAGCCTCGAATTCAGTTGAGGAATATTGACTGGAGACCATTACAGAGAGCAAACACTGGCAACTGTGTGCGTGTGTGTGTGTGTGTGTGTATGTATTGGCATCAGGGAAATAAAGGCGGTTGTGGGGGCGTTGTGGTACAACCTTGTTTCAACATGATGTAAATGGTTTTTGTTACAATCCCAGGCATCCATGAGGATACAGAGTTATTTTTTAGTTAAGAACAAATTCTTGTTTACAATGACGGCCTACCCCGGACAAACCCAGACGACGCTCGGCCAATTGTGCACCACCCTATGGACTCCCAATCACGGCCGGATGGGACGCAGCCTGGTTTCGAACCAGGGACTGCGGTGTCGCCTCTTGCACTGACCGCTGCGCCACTCGGGAGCCCTCGGGAGTTATCAAGTGGTCTAGCAAAAAACTCCCTAGCTCTATTATCAGCGCAAATGCCCCAGAGCGGGATTTGAACCTTGCTCTCTAGCCCACTAAGCTAAAGCCTATGCCATGTGCTACTACCTTTTTGGAAACCGACCACAATGCACAGGCTTTGAAAGCAGGTCTCCAAATCTAAACCCTAGGCTGTGAGATACCACGGATTAGTCCTACTTCCTTATTAAGCGTCCACTACCCAATGAATGGCTTCCTATTTGTTGTCGATGTCCAATAGGATTGCGTTTCCACGCTGTTGCTTGATATGTGCGATTACTCATAGCTAAATGTACTATTTGTTTTGAGAGTAGAGCCAAGGCTGCTACCATTCTATAACAGTATATCTTGGCACGATTCTTTCTTGCACGTCTTTGTTGTAATGAATATGTTACCTCTTTTCACTTGTGAGACTTGGTATTATTCCCGCACGTTACTCTCAGACTCTGGCTAATAATAGAACAAACACATTGAGACAAATGAGC
>NC_138297.1:24792500-24822500 GCF_965601325.2 Salmo salar | reverse complement strand
TGTGGAAAAGGGGGAGGTCAAAAGGGGGGGTGAGTGTAACCGATGTGAAATGGCTAGCTAGTTAGCGGGGTGCGCGCTAATAACATTTCAATCGGTGACGTCACTCGCTCTGAGACCTTGAAGTAGTTCTTCCCCGCGGCTTTTGTGGAGCGATGGGTAACGATGCTTTGTGGGAGGCAGTTGTTGATGTGTGCAGAGGGTTCCTGGTTCAAGCCCAGGTAGGGGTGAGGAGAGGGACGAAATCTATACTGTTACACATATTGAAGATATTGGAAGAACTGCCCACATGTACTTTTCGTCAGCCAACAAGATGAGTAGGCCTAAAGAACAGCAAATTCACTATCTACTATCCCCTATAGTACAAAAATTGACCTTTTCTATTCTGTGCGAGAAATAAATATTCTAAACATAGTCTGGGACAGTTGTGGGATGTGATAGATCCCAAATTCATACAACCACTAGCATCAAAAAAACTTTTTTACGCAATGAGTCTGATGCAGCAAATCAGAACGTTTAGCTTAAAATTTTGATAAATTATTAGGCCATTTCTTCACATTATAAGCACAGCAATGTGCACACGGTAGTAGGCTATAAGCGCCAATATTCCATTATCGGGAAAACACCACAATCAAAAGTGACCACAAATGCGATTCTAAAGGTGCATCTTTATTGTGAAAAGTATCTTCCCCGAGCTTGAAACTCACACGCCTCTTATATATGCCAGTTAGGCATTACACCCCTTATAAAGCGGATTTATGCGCTTAATTTTTTGAAGTTATTTGCCCACTTTAGTTGTGATACAAACCTTTCGAAAAAGTCACAAAAAAAGGCATTGCTTCTTGCTTTATGCTGGGCATCATTCACAAGTGATAATATATCATTCACAAGTTATAGGCTAATATTGTCACCCATCACACTATTCTTGGTTTAATCTTGTCTTTACATATACTAAATAATATATTTGAAATGTGTTTTGATTTAGAATGGACCATTATCATGCACCTGTATAGAAACAGGGGTAGGGGAAAAACACATGTCATCTATGTACTTAAATAGCGAATGGAGGACGCTTTTCCTGTGGTTCATTTTCATGGCAGCCAGGTAGGCTATACTCCTGTTCTAAAGAGAAGCAATGTGCTTAATATTAGGAAAGTTGAGAAATAAATATAGGCTTAGCCTTTAGAAAGCTGATGGGATCCTCCTTTTTATTAGCGGCCATCACAATGCTGCGCAACATGAGCTCATGGGCTCTCATGAAGTATTTGATTCGATTTTTCGATTACATTTGCATTGATGTCAGAGTGATTAGAGGGAAAATATAGTGCGGAGTACCAGGCAGTTAGCAGGTTTGGTAGGCTACTAATGACCAGCAGCAGCATCAGAGCTTGTAGAAGACTAATTACCTGACTAAACGGTCACGTGGAATTTGACTGCCTTCATGACTCGTGACTGCCGGTGTGGCGGTAATACGGTCACCGCAACAGCCCTAGTCATTACGGACCAAGACACCTGTCAAGCCAAATGAGGAAAACCATAATAATAACCTAAAAATGGAGGGAGACTTTCCTTTCTCTCTCTCTTTACCTATCTGTATAGGAAAACAAAAAACAGGGGAGTGGAATGAGAAGAGTGGAGAATCTTTTTTTTCCCAAATCTTTTGCTCGGGGCATATGTGACTTTGCAAAAGCCAATTTGAGAGAGAGAGAGAGAGAGAGAGAGAGAGAGAGAGAGAGAGAGGGGGGGGGGGCCAGCGCTAGTCTATTTTTAGTTCTAGCCACTCTCCTCCTCTTACTCCTCTCTCCTTCACCTCTCTCCCCTTCATCCCTCTCTTCATTATTCTGTGGAGCATTCCTTTCCTCCTCTCGATCCTGAAACACCCCTCTGCACACGGGTATTACTGTGGCCTCGCCACTCACCTCTGCCGCCCTGTGTGTGTGTGTGTGTGTGTGTGTGTGTGTGTGTGTGTGTGTGTGTGTGTGTGTGTGTGTGTGTGTGTGTGTGTGTGTGTGTGTGTGGTGTGTGTGTGTGTGTGTGTGTGTGTGTGTGTGTGTGTGTGTGTGTGTTCTCACACTCTCACCTAGCTTGCTCTCGAGAACTCATCCGTACCTTTTTGGGGTGGTAGAGAGAGAGGGATTAAAAAGGGCCTGATATTAGAGAGAAGAGGGGGATAAGGGTAATTGTTATTGAGGAGCTGGGTGAGGGAGATATGACTGGGAGTCTTTAGGAGTGGAGAGGGAAAGAGAGGCAGAGATCGAGACGAGACAGACGGACAGAGAAAGAGCAGAGGGGGAGAGGGCGAGAGACAGAGAGGGGGAAAGAGAGAGAGCTATAACGCCAGGTGTTGTACAACACTTATTAACTCATTACTACCACATTGCCCTGACATCCCTGCCAGCTGAGCCTCCCACGACAGCCACCACAAGATCAAATCAAATTAAGCTTTATTTATACCGCACATTTCAGACATCGAATGCAGCACAATGTGCTTCACAGGGGGAAAAAAACGAATACAAACAATGACAATCAAAACTATATTTACTTCACAACAAACATAAGCGGATAAAAACAAAAGAATAACAATAAACAATAACAATAAAAATCAGGTAGCGTTCTCTTGGCATCCGCCAAACCCAAATGTGTCCGTCGGACTGCCAGATGGTGAAGCGTGATTCATCACTCCAGAGAACGCGTTTCCACTGCTCCAGAGTCCAATGGCAGCGAGCTTTACACCACTCCAGCCGACGCTTGGCATTGCGCATGGTGATCTTAGGCTTCATTGTGGCTGCTCGGCCATGGAAACCCATTTCATGAAACTCCCGACAAACAGTTATTGTGCTGACGTTGCTTCCAGAGGTAGTTTGGAACTCGGCAGTGTGTGTCGCAACCGAGGACAGACGATTGTTATGCGCTTCAGCACTCGGCGGTCCCGTTCTGTGAGCTTGTGTGGCCTACCACTTCGACACTGAGCCATTGTTGCTCCTAGACATTTCCACTTCACGATAACAGCACTTACAGTTGACCGGGGCTGCTCTAGCAGGGCGGAAATCTGACAAACTGAGTTGTTGGAAAGGTGGCATCCTATGATGGTGCCACGTTGAATGTCACTGAGCTCTTCAGTAAGGCCATTCTACTGGCAATATTTGTCTATGGAGATTGCATGGCTGTGTACTCGATTTTATACACCTGTCAGCAACTGGTGTGGCTGAAATAGCCGAATCCACTAATTTGAAGGGGTGTCCACATACTTTTGTATATATAGTGTATGTCAACAGTTTTGGCCCCCCTCAGGTTCTCTGGCAGGCTATTCCAGAGGCTGGGGGCATAGTAACTAAAGGCTGCCTCTCCATGCCCCTTGGTCCTAGGCATTGGCTAGGTAAAAGGCCAGTGCCAGAGGACCTGTGGGACCTACTGGGTACATAACTTAAATATTGGGGTGAACAATCGTGGGTTGATTTAAAAGCCACTAGAAGATTCTTAAAATGAATTCTAAAGAGAGAGAGAGAACAAGAGAGAGAATGAGAGAGAGAGAACGCGAGAGAGAATGCGAGAGAGAGAGCGCGAGAACGAGAGAGAACATGCGAGAGAGAACGCGAGAGAGAACGAGAGAGAGAACGAGAATGAGAGAGACAACGAGAAAGAGAGAGAACGAGAGAGAGAGAAGAAGAGAGAGAACAAGTCAGAGAAAGAGAGAACAAGTGAGAGAGGATGAGAGAGAGAGAACAAGAGAGAGAGGAAGAGAGAACGAGTGAGAGAGGACAAGAGAGAACAAGTGAGAGAAAGAGAGCGAGAACGAGAGAGAGAACGAGAGAGACAGAGATAGAGAGAGAATGAGAACGAGAGAAAGAGAGAGAGAGGAAGAGAACAAGTGAGAGAGAGGAGGAGAGAGAACAAGTGTGAGTGAGAGAGAGAGAGAGAGAGAGAGAGAGAGAGAGAGAGAGAGAGAGAGAGAGAGAGAGAGAGAGAGAGAGGGGTGGGTGAGAAAGAGAGACAGACAGAAAGAGAGGACGAGAGTGAGAGAGCCAGAGAGAGAACGAGAGAGAGAGAGGAAGAGAGAGAATGAGCGAGAGAGGAAGAGAGAATAAGAGAGCGAGAACGAGAGAGAGAGAGAGAGAGACAGAGAGAGAGAAAATGACAGAATGAGAGAACGGTGGGAGATGGACTGAGAGAAAAGGAATGAGTGTTAGAGAGGTAGTGGGAGACTGAAAAAGGACAAAAATTTAAGAAAAGGAGAAAGCACAGTGTTCAGTGTGTGATCAGTTTAGTACAGTGTTGAGACCTCTATCCCAGGTAAGACTCTCAAATGGCACCCTATTCCCTTTATAGTTCACTACTTTTGGTCAAAAGTAGTGCACTATGGACACACTCTCTCTCTGCAACCTAGCTTGTCCTTGAGGCCAGACAGTAATGCTTACCCATTCCCACCTATCCTCATTCTGCTGATGTTACCCACTAATATCTGCTCAACTCCCTCACAAGTGTAAGAGGGAAAAAAATTGGTAATATCAGTGAGGAAATATGCTGAGTCAGGGCAAATTCACCGTAGGTTATTAGAGGGAAGGGGTTGGGAGAGAGGGATGCTAAGGGAAAGGAAGCCATGTTGAAAAACGGTAAAAAAAACGAAATAAACAACAGCTGATAAACGTGTCTAAGTGTAGATACATTTACTCTACGTTTCAGAGGCGACGGCCTAACTTTTTCCTGACCACACCAGGAAAAACGACGGGTCCTCGTAATAACACAGCTGGAGAGCTAAAGGCTAAACCGGTGTGATCAAGGTGGACCAGAGATTCTCCAAAACCTCTACACTCTTAAAGCCAGGTTTGACATCTGTCAAGCCAAACAATAGGACCTGGCTGTACAGCACAAACAGATCTGTGACCAGGCTAACACTCTTATCGGAAGGGCCACATAGTGTGCGTCCCAAATGGCGCCCAAACCCCTACGTAGTGCACTACTTTTGACCAGGGCCCTATGGGCCCTAGTGCACTTTTAATAGGGAATATAGGGTGTCAATTGGGACACACTTATATAAAAGTTCTCCACCAGCCCTCATACAACCATCCTCCTTATCCAGAATCACTGGAGTATCTACAGGTTATCATCATCATCCTCATCAGTTTCCAGCAAGTAAATAAATACCAGTAAATACCAGCAAGTAGTAACTACTTCATGTTTAACAAGCGGCCATGTGTGTGTGTGTGTTTGTGCGTGTGTGTGTGTGCTTTTGCGTGCATTTGTGGTCATACTTGTGGAAATGTTAGCTTGTTGAAGAGCAGGGTGGGAACTATGGAAACGCCTCTCCAGGACTAGGGAGACCTGAGGAGGCCTGTACCCACTCTGGGTGGCTGGTGGCTGGGATAAGTGACCAGTGTCTGGCCCTGGAGTACTGGAGCTCCACTGGAGGAAATTAACTAGAGTTTAGAGAGGACATTAAAAACAGATGATAGGAATTTAGTCCTGCACAAATATTGGACCTCTTGTGGTCCAAGGTTTAGGACTATTTGTCAAGTTCTTCTTTTTTCAAAAGTTTGGGATCACAAAATGTGGTTCCCACACTGTTCATATCCTTCACTTTATCAGTGACAACCTTCTAAAACACTAAAACCTGACATGAACCATCTCCCTTGGCTTGGGGGATCTTGCACATACTGTAAATGTTCACATTCAATCACATTCACACTTCACTAACCACTTGCTCACCACAACAAGAACCAGAAAGAAAGGTGTGACTTGATAATCCCATGTGTGTAAACGAGCCAACAGGGTCAATATATACGGTGGCAGTGAGCAGCAGTGCTGATCTAGTATACGGAAGCGCTTTATAAATACGAGCACAGACAAGAAGTTCATCCAGGAAGATGGCGCCATCACTTCCCCTCGTCCCTCCCAAAGGCGCCTTGACACGGCGCTAGCCTGCTGCCTCATCCAAAACTCATAAACATTGAACACAGACTAATAACTTTAATAAAGTGGTCTGGCTAAGATCTTGACAAGACATAAAAAAAAATGAAAAATTAATATGGCTGCTACTAAAAGTGTAATAACAAATCAGACCACCTGCTGGGAGGGAGAGGGAGAGTTCTGACGAGGTGAAGCCTGACAGCTGGCTCGGCCTGACAGCACTGACAATTGTTACGTCTCAAATGGCACCCTATTCCCTATTGCAGTAGTGCACTACTTTTGACTAGGGCCCATAGGGTTCTATTTATTTAAAAAACATTTATTTCACCTTTATTTAACCAGGTAGGCCAGTTGAGAACAAGTTCTCATTTACAACTGCGACCTGGCCAAGATAAAGCAAAGCAGTGCGACAAAAACAACAACACATGGGATAAACAAACGTGCAGTCAATAACACAGTAGAAATATCTATATAGAGTGTGTGCAAATGAAGTAAGGAGGTACGGCAATAAATAGGCCAATAGTGGTGAAGTAATTACAATTTAGCAATTTATACTGGAGTGATATATGTGCAGATGAGGATGTGCAAGTAGAAATACTGGTGTGCAAAAGAGCAGAAAAACAAAAACAAATATGGGAATGAGGTAGGTAGTTGGTTGGATGGGCTATTTACAGATGGACTGTGTACAGCTGCAGCGATCGGTAAGCTGCTCTGACAGCTGATCCTTAAAGTTAGAGAGTCTCCAACTTCAGTGATTTTTGCAATTCATTCCAGTCATTGGCAGCAGAGAACTGGAAGGAAAGGCGGCCAAAGCAGGTGTTGCCTTTGGGAATGACCAATGAAATATACCTGCTGGAGCGCGTGCTACGGGTGGGTGTTGCTATGGTGACCAGTGAGCTGAGATAAGGCGGAGCTATACCTAGCAAAGACTTATATATGACCTGGAGCCAGTGGGTTTGGCGACGAAGACATAAGAATGTAGGGGATGGGGTGCCATTTGGGGATAGGGTGCCATTTGGGATGAAGACAATATGACCATGAAGGGAAGCTGGGATTTTCATGGTGGTATGCAAAAAATCCATGGCTGAAAGTAAGGCAGTACGGTCCGGTACGGCATTCTGGCAAAATAAATAGTGGAGGTACTGTACCCCATACTGGTAAAACATGAGCCTATTACTAATTAAAACAACATTTCAAGAAAACTGTATGTTATTACACCATTATTTATCATACCGCATGTCAGAGGCTGAAAAATGAGCGAATGGACTTGAAAATGGTTGGTATGACCTACGCTCCAAAATGGACTTGAAAATGGTTGGTATGTTCTATGCTCCAAAATGGACTTGAAAATAGTTGGTATGGCCTACGCTCCAAAATAGACTTGAAAATGGTAGGTATGGCCTACGTTCCAAAATGGGCTTGAAAATGGTTGGTATGGCCTACGCTCCAAAATGGACTTGAAAATGGTTGGTATGGCCTACGCTCCAAAATGGACTTGAAAATGGTTGGTATGGCCTACGCTCCAAAATGGACTTGAAAATGGTTGGTATGGCCTACGCTCCAAAATGGACTTGAAAATGGTTGGTATGGCCTACGCTCCAAAATGGACTTGAAAATGGTTGGTATGGCCTACGCTCCAAAATGGACTTGAAAATGGTTGGTATGGCCTACGCTCCAAAATGGACTTGAAAATAGTTGGTATGGCCTACGCTCCAAAATGCCATGTGGTTCGTTTTGCCAAGGCAGAGATGAATGGCCGACACCGAGACGCGGGCGGACAGCAGTGGATGCATACATTCTGGATGAATGACAATTGCCAAAATGTCATTACTCTTCGTGGTGTTTTACGTAAAAGATGTCTCTTTCCATTCACCACTGTTTAGAGGATGAACGTGCACGTAGGGTTGCAAAGGGTCAGAAACTTTCCTGTAAATTTCCGGAATCTTTCCAGAAATATTCCATGGGAAGTTAAGCCCTGGAATTTGGGGAATTTTGCTTAAATTCATCAAAAAAGTTAGCTTATAACAGTGAACGTTTTTTGTGGGATACGCATAAGGCAATTCTAGGTCTTGTGGCTTATTTTGGTTAAACTATCCCCAATTCAATGGAATTGCAACCCTCTGCATGCACAGTGCATTCTTCCATCACATGTACTGCTGATTCTCAAGATCTTACACACTAATGAGATGCTATTAAGCCCACGCTACTACACTGTCTGAGCCAAGGACTACATGCTTTCTGGTAAGTTTTGATTACAATACTGGGTGGGTGAATATATTTTATATGACATACATAATTCAATCACAAGGCAATCACAAGACAGGCGAAACAGATCAGGGTCATACACCCACGTGAAGAGTCAACTCATTTAATTAAAGTTAAATTCCTAACTAAATTGATTTTATTTGTTCTATTGGAAGGATTTAATCCTTTGCAATTATGTCTACTTATGATGAGGTAAAAGGTTTATGGTAAATATATCCAATGCAAAAAACATCTACATTTAAATGGTATTAATATTCATTTGCATATATTTCTGTTAATTCCCATATATATTCCCGTTAATTCCCATGGAAAGTTTCCACCTCTGAATATTCCCCAAAATGTGCAACCACACGTGCACGGGTAGCTTACTAAAGGAGCCCTTTGAAGTGATCGTTTGACAAACAGATGAAAACATCATGACTGGTTGTGTTCACGCCACAACAAAAGGTAATACATTTTGAAAGTTACATGACAAACCTTTACGACTAGGCCCACAGAGATCCTATTGAATTAATAGGGATTCTATATGTAATTCCATGATTAAGCGCGTGCACACACAGGAAGTCCTTACCGCTAAGAAATTAAATCTACTTTCACCCCTGAAAATATATGACCCTGTATCACTAGGCTCAGGCTGACTACATGACAATGAAGGGATTCTCACACACTGGTGGATTGGAAATAAAAGTAAGCACAGATCCACAATCAGATTACTCTACACTTACAGTGAGGGGGAAAAGTATTTGATCCCCTGCTGATTTTGTACGTTTGCACACTGACAAAGAAATGATCAGTTTATAATTTTAATGGTAGGTTTATTTGAACAGTGAGAGACAGAAGAACCACAAAGAAATCCAGAAAAACGCATGTCAAAAATGTTATAAATTGATTTGCATTTTAATGAGGGAAATAAGTATTTGACCCCTCTGCAAAACATGACTTAGTACTTGGTGGCAAAACCCTTGTTGGCAATCACAGAGGTCAGACGTTTCTTGTAGTTGGCCACCAGGTTTGCACACATCTCAGGAGGGATTTTGTCCCACTCCTCTTTGCAGATCTTCTCCAAGTCATTAAGGTTTCGAGGCTGACGTTTGCCAACTCGAACCTTCAGCTCCCTCCACATATTTTCTATGGGATTAAGGTCTGGAGACTGGCTAGGCCACTCCAGGACCTTAATGTGCTTCTTCTTGAGCCACTCCTTTGTTGCCTTGGCCGTGTGTTTTGGGTCATTGTCATGCTGGAATACCCATCCACGACCCATTTTCAATGCCCTGGCTGAGGGAAGGAGGTTCTCACCCAAGATTTGACGGTACATGGCCCCGTCCATCGTCCCTTTGATGCGGTGAAGCTGTCCTGTCCCCTTAGCAGAAAATCACCCCCAAAGCATAATGTTTTCACCTCCATGTTTGATGGTGGGGATGGTGTTCTTGGGGTCATAGGCAGCATTCCTCCTCCTCCAAACACGGCGAGTTGAGTTGATGCCAAAGAGCTCCATTTTGGTCTCATCTGACCACAACACTTTCACCCAGTTGTCCTCTGAATCATTCAGATGTTCATTGGCAAACTTCAGACGGGCATGTATATGTGCTTTCTTGAGCAGGGGGACCTTGCGGGTGCTGCAGGATTTCAGTCCTTCACGGCGTAGTGTGTTACCAATTGTTTTCTTGATGACTATGGTCCCAGCTGCCTTGAGGTCATTGACAAGATCCTCCCGTGTAGTTCTGGGCTGATTCCTCACCGTTCTCATGATCATTGCAACTCCTAGAGGTGAGATCTTGCATGGAGCCCCAGGCTGAGGGAGATTGACAGTTCTTTTGTGTTTCTTCCATTTGCGAATAATCGCACCAACTGTTGTCACCTTCTCACCAAGCTGCTTGGCGATGGTCTTGTAGCCCATTCCAGCCTTGTGTAGGTCTATAATCTTGTCCCTGACATCCTTGGAGAGCTCTTTGGTCTTGGCCATGGTGGAGAGTTTGGAATCTGATTGATTGATTGCTTCTGTGGACAGGTGTCTTTTATACAGGTAACAAACTGAGATTAGGAGCACTCCCTTTAAGATTGTGCTCCTAATCTCAGCTCGTTACCTGTACAAAAGACACCTGGGAGCCAGAAATCTTTTTGATTGAGAGGGGGTCAAATACTTATTTCCCTCATTAAAATGCAAATCAATTTATAACATTTTTGACATGCGTTTTTCTGGATTTTTTTGTTGTTATTCTGTCTCTCACTGTTCAAATAAACCTACCATTAAAATTATAGACTGATCATTTCTTTGTCAATGGGCAAACGTACAAAAACAGCAGGGGATCAAATACTTTTTTCCCTCACTGTAACTATTAGGCACTATGAAAAATATCTGCCCATGTATCAGTTTTTAGGGGCAAAACAGTGTGGGGTAACAAAACATCAAGACCGATTCAGATTCATGACATGGTTCTCTAATTCCACATGATATATCATACTTTCTCCTCCACACGGGTTATTTATATCTGTCTAGTGCTGAATGTTGCGTACCAGTGCAGCGCTGTGCCCTGCTACCCTGCTGCAGCCACAGCTTAATTGATTAACTGAATGGCAGGAGTAATGAGATGAATTGCAGAAGGCTCCATTGGCCAATCAATGCCCAGGGTTTGCTAACGATCCCTCCCCGTACCTGCTCTTTATCGACTGGTCTAGTCTAGTCGTTGTTTCGCTACCCTTTTTTAGAAACAAAACAAAGCGATCCGGACCTGCTTTTGCGTTTAGGATTCAAAGGATAACTGAATGTCATATTACTAAACCGCTGCCATTTTGGACGGTAACGTTAAATTGCTTTTCCACACCTGCCAAAGAATGCTTACGTTTCTGGTACCGGCGTTCTTGACTTATTAAGCAGTAAGCACTGTCAATTTCATTTACAGGAGGGCAATAAGAGAAAGAGAATCCTAAAATCCACCTACATTCTGGGTTATTGGACAGTAACGGATTCGTCTGAATCTGATGTGACGTCGGCTCGGCTGGCCTAGATTTCCATGAGCAGCCAGCCAGCGAGTTGAGTCTTTGACATCTGTCACGTGACCACTCCTCTCGGCTCCCACTCCTCACTGCGACCCCGACTGACCTGACACCAAACTTCTGCTTCCTCCTACTGCCACGGAAGACAGCCCACATCTTAAGAGTCTACTCCAACGGAAGCTTGTCCTTACCTCAGAGATAATAGCTAATGGCTGATGCCATCGATATCATTGAGCTTCAGCAAATATAATAGCCATTTCAACTATCACCAGCCAATGTCTAGTTGAACAAAATGTCGAAATTTCAATACTGATGAAAACCACAACTTAAGTTTATACTCCAAATAGATAAGTAATCAAGTACAAAAAAAACGGAATAAGTAAAGAAAATACACATTTCATCAACCGTCCCTTTCTGAGGTATTCCCTTCACCTGATTCCATATTGTATTTGATGGACCATGTCACATGTGACCGCTGTCAACCGAAGCTGTAACTAGGTGACCCAGCGCTTATCGTTTTGCTTTAAAAAGCCCTGCTCCTATAGTGTTATGCTAGCCGTAACACACACATCAATCTCTCTATACTGATGATGCAGGTTTCTCTCTCTCTGAGATATTAACACACTCAAGGACAGTAGTGGGATGGGTCGTACACTACATGGGGTGGTGGAGGAATACTCGTTGTAAACTGCTCATAAAGGAGGCGAACATGTAGGTTACACACACACACCCCTGGTCGGATCAATCGATGGATGGTAGTTCAGAGGCCACTGTGTGTGTGATCGCCGGATCAATTTGCAGGGGGAGGAGACGGAATAACAACTTGTCCTCTTTCTTAATCATCCATCTCTCTCTCTCTCTCATCATTTATCTACTTCCCCAGAGTCAGATGAACTCATGGATACCATTTTGGAGTTGGAGGTATTTTCGCGAGCCAATGCTAACTAGCGTTATCGCAATGACTGCAAGTCTATGGGCATCTGCTAGCACTCGCTTCATTGTGCGCTCCTTGGATTCATGCTTCACTTACATACTCCTCCTTGCCTCAAAGTCTTCTTGTCTTTGCCTGGCTTCTCTCTAATGTACATCTCCCATCCTCTGTTCTCTTTCTAGAGGATGCTCTTCAGTACCGTCAATAACCCTTTTCTCCTTCATCCCTCTATACCTCAAGCAGTCCTTTCTTCAATGCATCATTCGTGGTTTTTTTTCATTAATGCACTTTTACCTTCCTCCCCTTGTACTTCTTTCTCCCTGCTTTTACATGTCTTTTTGTTCCCATTTAGTGACTCGCCTCTATCCATCCCGCTTTCATAACTTGCCATGCAACAACCCCTCTCTGTCTCCCCTCGCCCTCTCTCCTGGTCTGTCTCTCTCCGCATCCCACCCTCCATTCTCCCTGAGGTGTGCTGGTCGTAATGCAGAGGCCACAGTAATGGTTCTTACTCACTCACACCATCATCATCATGAAAATGGCTCAGTAATCTCCCTATCATAGACACGGTTCTGTCCGGTCCGGACTGTCTCGTAATACCATGCCATGCCACCAAAAAATGTCATTAAAGCGCTTATCAGTGAAGAATAGCTATCCTGAGGAACAGGGACGGTTCACATGTTTTACTATATTCACAACACTTAGGAGATTTGCGGCTATTTAGAGGAAGAGGAAATGAAACGTTTACGATTTCTGTTCTGTGGATATTAAGCGGAAGTGTCACCATCTAAGCATTTGGAAAACACACACAGGCATGTACACACACAGGTCCGGTATGCCATGCCAGGGTTCACATCTGGGCATGAATATCTTAGTCCTCAGATATTCTCACACACACACACACACACCACACACACACACACACACACACACACACACACACACACACACACACACACACACACACACACACACACACACACACACACACACACACACACACACACACACACACACACACACAATGCCAGGGCTCACATCTGGGTATTGTTAGTCCTTTGCAGAGGGAGTGTGATGTGTTGTTGTGCCACCTGTGTGCCCAGAAATAGTTTCAAAAACACAATCTCTACCTGCACCTGTTTTCAACTCTTATGTAAGCGCTGGAGGGCCACACATGTACGCACACACACACCCCACTCACACACACACACACACACACACACACACACACACACACACACACACACACACACACACACACACACACACACACACACACACACACACACACACACACACAGAGGACAAGGGAAACCAGAAGTAGAACATCGGTATGGAAAGGTGAGAAAATCTGTGTGTGTATGTGTGTGTGTGTGTGTGTGTGTGTGTGTGTGTGTGTGTGTGTGTGTGTGTGTGTGTGTGTGTGTGTGTGTACACACGTGTGACGTGACATGATTAACACATGAAACATGCAGAGTGATCAGACAGGTGTGAGTTTATGTACGAGTTAGCTAAAACACGCAGGGCCTTCTTTCCATCGTTGCATTACCTTCTCACACGTCACTACACATTAGCTGGGGGGTCTGAGTGATGTGCATTGATACACATTGGCACTCAGGCAACCTTTTAGAAAAACTGCCTATGAACTTGTCACTGTGCTTCAATAAAGAAATCAGTTCGGTTGCCGTTGAAGTGACGTTTGTGCCACAAAGCGATAAATGAAGGTGAGAGTCAACTGTATCGCTAATTCACAATCATAAGCCTTTGAGAATGTGTGTGTGTGTGTGTCGTGCAAATGAAATATGTCTGCATCTACGCATGACAGAGAGTGTTTATATGTGTGTGTCTTTCCATGAAATGAGGATAATGCCTCGTACAGAATGAATTATTCCTGCCTGAGTGACTTCATTATGTGCATACATCCAAACTGTGTTACTTAGGTGTGTGTATGTGTGTGTTCTGTGTGTGTGTATGACAGTATTCAATTAGTGTATCTTTGTTCTGTGTATGCACAGTATTGAGTGCATTAATATCGCGTGTGTGTGTGTGTGTGTGTGTGTGTGTGTGTGTGTGTGTGTGTGTGTGTGTGTGTGTGTGTGTGTGTGATGTATTTAGCATGCATGAGAGTACCCAGTGTGTGTGTGTGTGTGTATTCAGTATCAATGTGTACTCAGTCAGCATTGTGTGTGTACACTCAGTGTGTGTGCGCGTGTGCTCGGAGTGTGTATATGCGTGCCTCTATCCATGCAGATTAAAAGCTCGGCGCTCCAACCCCCCCACACACACACCCCAAACCCCTACCTTCTCTCCATCCCTCTTTTCATTCTTTGTTTGAATCCTTCTCTCCGGGGTACTTTCTCGATCAAAGCGCTGGTCTGTTTATTCTTGGAAGGGCTATGCTGATGTTGCTCCATAATGGGACACACAGCCCTGCAGATAATCCCTGCTGTACACCAACTGCTCCATCACTGGCTGTGAGACACCCCATGAGGGATAAGTTAGGTGTGTCGGTGTGTGTGCGTGTGCGTGTGTGTTCCGCCAGGCCCGGCTGCCACTGCTGCTGCCTGCCTCTGAATATACCCACAATGCATTGCTGCTGGGGCACAGAGAGACACGCAGATCTCTGTCTCTCTCTCTGTGTGTGTGTGTGTGTGTGTGTGTGTGTGTGTGTGTGTGTGTGTCTCTAATTGACACAGAAGAGGAGATGATTAGGGTGAAAGAGAAGCTACATAAGGTATGGTATGTTCTATTGTCACTGTGTGTGAATAGAAAGGAATCTGAGATTATCTGGGAGTGGGTAACAGTCGAGACATTGTCACTGCCCTTGTGTGAACAACTCCAGGCCCTTGAGATCAATTCAGTTTGAACATATTGAATGGTTACATTCTACATGTATTCTCTTCTCTCGTCTTGCTTTGAGCACCCGATCCTCTTATCTAATATCATAACTCTTGAAGACAGATGTGACAAGAGAAAAGTGATAGCAGCACAACCATAGACCTTGTCAGAAAGAGCATATGCATCATTAGTCCTTTCCTCTAAAACCAGATTTACTCCAAGCTGCCGTGGCAGTGAGCCATGTTGAAATATGCTTGTATTAAAATATTTGAAGGTGGCAGTACTATTTGCAATCATTTCAGATACTTTAATTGTGCTCGATTGAACTTGCCTGACAATGGAAGCAATAGAAAACTCCCAAAATAATAATGGCTGTCGAAAAGGCTTTTGACCGTCTTGAATGGCCTTTTCTATTCAAAACTTAGGAAGCTTTCATCTAATACATTTTAGAAAATTGTTACATAAATGTTGTAAAGCAAAAATATACACAAATAATACATTAACTGATGAAATTGCTTAAAGGGGATGAGACAGGGATGTCCCCTCTCCCCCTTCCTGTTTGCACCGGCAATTGAACCGCTTGCAGAAATAATTAGGACAGGACACAAACGTAACAGGTATCAGTATTGGTAAACATGAACATAAACTAAACTTTTTTGCAGATGATCTCCTGATATATGTGACCAATATTTGAAACTCCATTTTTGGAAAAAATATTTTCAGAATACCCAAAAAATCTGAAGATATAAAGTGAACATGGAAAAAACTGAAATAATGGCAATAGGAAAAAATAACTACGGATCTACAGCAAAACCTTTAAGTGGACTCAAAAAAATATGAAACACTTAAGATGTTTGATAAGTGACAACAAACAATTACTCATTACTTAACAATGTGAAAGCAGATGTAATTAAATTGAATAATCCTCCCATCAATAGAAAAAAAACTCTTTAGAATGGCATGTCTGCCAAAGTTTTTGTAATATCAATTACTCCACCGAAGACATTCTTTATAAAAGTATACTCAGTCATAACAGACTTTATATGGACAAATAAAATTCATAGAATAAAAAAGAAAGTTTTACATCTTCTGAGGGTGGTTTTAACCTTTCAGACATGGAATTGTATTAACTTGCTACCCCAAGCTTTTACTTGCGACATATAGTTAAATGCACTAAAGAGGAACAATGGGTACATATTGAAGATGCACATGCTCATCCCCAAAATCTTTTTATGTGTCTATTTTCAAAGGACGAAGCTAAGAACATTAAAAACTTTGTAGTTAACACTATAGCAATATGGAAGACAATGAAACATATTCTAGAAGAACCAATATCACTTCCTAAAACTGAAGTAATACATTTACATTTTAGGAGACGTTCTTATCCAAAACAACTTACAGCAGTGAGTGCATATATTTTCATACTTTTTTCCCATACTGGTCCCACATAGGAATCGAACCCACAACCCTTGCGTTGCAAGCACCATGCTCTACCACCTGAGCCACACGGGACCATAGAAAGTGTAAAATGACTTGTTAGGAGAAAAATCATTTATTTCCATTACAAAATTAAAAAGTCATTTTGGGCTGAGCAAATACATGCAACTTAAAAGTGACATATCATGAAATTTCGATTTAAAATTTTTTGGACATCATAGCAACCTTGAGGGAATCTTATTCAAGTCAGATACGGATGTTCATATGATAGGGAAGATATCCAAAACCTTGTAGAGACCATATCCAACTGACAATCTCTTAGAAAATTATATAAACTATTGGAACCAAGACTTAAAAATAATTAATGTTGGGACAAGATGGAGGGAAAGTTGCCGCATAACTAACAAATTTACAGTTAAGGAAAATGTATGCTTAATCCAGTATAAGCTAACGTATAGAATTTGGTCCCGCTTCATTTGAAGTGCATCTTATGAACTCTTCATAAATCATTCATATAGGCGTCATAAGCACTGCATAAATGGGTCACAAATCATCTATAACCATATTTCGTGCTCTATAAAGGACGAATAAATGTGAACAAATAAATGGATGGTTATGTCACACAGTCATGCCATATTATGATTATGAGTCTTGATAGAGCATGATATATGGTTATAGATGATTTGTGAAGTATATATGTAGTGCTAATGAAGCCTATATGAAGGCTTTATGAAGTCTTCATAAGATGCACTTCAAACAAAGCGGGAAGAATTTATTATACAAGAGACAAAATTCTACAATTCTACAGCACAACGGCAGAGTCACGTTTTAAGTGTAAAACTAATAATGACACAATAACCCATGCTATCTGGGAATGCTATAAGCTCCGGAAGTTAAGGGCGGAGCTAGAAAGTCGGCTGTCAGAGTATTACAATGTAAACATACGTTTAATCCGTCTGTCTGCATATTTCAAGACATGGCATATGGCGGTGAATCGAGATAGCCAATGAGTTGGACGATTCCCTTCTCATCACTTGAAAAAACGTATACTAAAAGCGTAGAAATCAATCAATCCGCCATCATTAACATAATGGACAAATCAAATTATTTAAATATTGAAAGTGTGTGGGCTATGGAAACAAACAAAATGGTACAGTTTCAGGCCATGTGGCGGAAAGTGATGCGGGCGCTGGAGATAGGGGTGTGTGCAGACGGTCTGGGCAGGTGGGTGTAGTTGATGTTTGTATGATGTTGTCGTTTGTATGTGTCTGTTTTGTACTGTTTATCAAATTATATCTTACAAAAAAATAAAAGTCCCAAAAGTGCAATCTCCGCCCACCTAGCACTCCAAGCAGGCTGAAGCAAACTCTCAAAGTATTTCAAAGATTTTGAAAAGTACTGGAACCCAAGTCTGTAGCCGGGCCGGTAGTGCAGCCTGCAGCTGTCAGCATTCCTTCCTACTTTGCGCTGCAATGTGTTTGTGTGTGTGTGCATGGAGACTCTCTATGAGAGAGTGGCCAGACGAATGAGGGGATGAGGGGGAACGGTACCCTGGGGAGCCTAGGCCACTCTCCAGGCAGTCACACTGGAACACCCAGCCAGCCAGCCACCCAACCAGCCAGTGAACGACACAAACACACGAATGGCAAACGATGAAAGCTCCATGCCGACTCCACTGCATTCTCACGACGACGAGCATACAAACCAACGAGGCGAAAAGCCCACAAGCCCAGAAAAGGGATTTGACATTGTGCTAGTTACTACAGTAAAGCCACAATTACACAAAGAGAAAGAGCCTTTTTTTCCCCTCTCAAACGGCTACAGTACAATGTGATTATTGCCCATAGCTGAGAACGCTTGTTTCAACACTTTTCTTCTATGGTGTCTTGGTGCTGCTCTAAATTCCCTGTCGGTCAAAGCTGTGCGGTCATACAAAGGTTATTTTTCTCAACCTGACCTTTGATCGGATTGACCGTGACCAGTGACCAGTATTGTTGGTGCTAACCTCTCTGTTGTGCCAATAACAAACAACAACATTTTTGTCATTTAGCTGATGCTCTTATCCAGAGCAACTTCGTCTTAAGACAGCGAGGTGGAACAACCACATATCACAGGCATAGAAAGTAAAATGTTCCTCAATAATTAGAGTCAGAGCTAGAGGGAAGAGGGGGGGGGGGGGGGGGGGGGGCTGAGGTGGCAGAAAGGAGTGCTTGGGTTGGGGTGTAGGGTTTGAGCATAGCCTGAAGGTAGGGAGGTGCAGTTCCTCTTGCAAGCACCATGGTCTTGTAGCGGATGCGAGCTTCGACTGGACAAAGCTAAACAACAACAGCTCTGTCAGTAGTGTCTAGTCACGGTAGCCCTAGCAACAGCAGACAGGAGCAACCTGCACATTAAGTGAAATCTATCCTCTGTCTATCCTCTAGGTAACAACTGCTCTGCTCTCTCAGCTCTGTTCTCCATGTGTTTGTTGATCACCCTTGAAATCCACACAGGAAATGTCAGAATACTTTAAAAGCATATCCGACTACAACGTAACACCAGAAGAATAGCAGCACCACAAAATAATATTCAATATCTAAATTGGGCATGAAAATAAATAATGTGTTATGTAACTATTTACATAAATATATTATTTCCTGCGAATGGCTTACCAAGAAACTTTCCAAAAGGACTAATTTGAGGTAAAATGGATTCGGAGCGCTCAACAAAAAAAGGCAGAAGATTGATTTCTTATTGCTCCCTTTAATCCATTGTACATGATGCGGACAGGTGACTGACGTTTCCACGTCAACACGATGTCTTCCAAGCTGACGTCGTCCTCAGAGGAAACGGCAGTCACATCCTTTTGGAAGTTTTTCTTGGAAAGCCATTCTAGTGATTTCTGCCCACCGGAACCAGTACTGTTTCCCGCACCTGGACAAATAACTGGACATATTTTATGTGTTACATCATACAAGCGTCAGTGATGGTTCAGGTGTAGTAGCTCCGATGGCTCTAACCTTTAAATCACCTCCCTCCAGCACCACACACACACACACACACACACACACACACACACACACACACACACACACACACACACACACACACACACACACACACACACACACACACACACACACACACACACACACACAGGCAGCAGCAGGACTGGACCAGCACGTGTTCTTGGTTTTGATCCATTTACCAAGGCTCCACACTCCATTAGGCCAGAATGAAGGTCAGACTAGAGGAGGAGGAGAGGGGGGTGAGGAGAGAGGAATGGATGGAGAGAGGAAGGGGTTGGAAAAGGGGAGGGTTGAGAAGGAAGAGAGGGGTTGAGGGGTGAGGAGGGGTGGTTATGGGGGAGGAGGAGGGGGGGGGTTAGAGGGTGAGGGGTTGCTGGAGCTGTTTAAGGGGACAGAGGTGGATGGGGCGGGGACTTGACTCTATAGCCTTGCTCCATAACGATCCTTCTAATGGGGCAAATCACTGAACAGCCAGCCACCCACTGCAAGTCCCCCCCTCCTTCCCTCCTTCCACGGAGAGAAAGAATACAAACAACGGAATTACTGATACATGGGGCTGAGGAAAGGTTGAGCTGTGGTGGAAGTCTATTGAACAGTGAGGTTGTACATGAACAGGGTTGACCCTTCCTCTCCTCTCCCAGTTAGTTCTTCGGGGGGGCCCCCGGGGTCTTCCTTCAGGGCTCTGGAGCGAGGGGTCGAACCGTGGAGGAGGAGGGGGAACGAGGGATGGAGGAGAAGTGCTCTATGAGGACCTCTCCAGACTGATCAATGGGTTAACGAAGTGGAGAGGAGAAAGAAAGGAAAGATGGACGGAAAGGAGGGATGGAAGAACGAGGGCTGGGATGGAGGAATGAGGGGCGGTAGAGATATGATGATGAGGGATGCGGGAAGGAGAGGTAGAAGGATGGACGGTTGGAGGTCGTGATGGGTGAAAAAAATCTATAGTTACATATCGTAATATTTCTTTTAACGATATATCGTATCATTTTGACAATATATTATTTTTGCGCTATATGGCTGTACCTGTACAAAAACAGTATCTTTCCTTCATAGTTGTCACGCTGGTATAAGGGATCGAGAGACAGGCGCAGGAATGCGAAATAGGGGTTTTTATTTCACAAATTACAGCATGCTGTGTAAATACCAAACCAACACATATACAAAACACAGGGTAGAAACTAGAGGTCGACCGATTATGATTTTTCAGCGCCGATACCGATACCAATTATTGGAGGGCCAAAAAATACCGATTAATCGGCCGATTAATACCGTTTTTTTTTTATTATTATTTTTTTAATAATGACAATTACAACAATACTGAATGAACACTTACTTAATATAATCCATCAATAAAATCAATTTAGCCTCAAATAAATAATGAAACATGTTCAATTTGGTTTAAATAATGCAAAAACAAAGTGTTGGAGAAGAAAGTAAAAGTGCAATATGTGCCATGTAAAAAAGCTAACGTTTAAGTTCCTTGCTCAGAACATGAGAACATATGAAAGTTGGTGGTTCCTTTTAACATGAGTCTTCAATATTCCCAGGTAAGAAGTTTTAGGTTGTAGTTATTATAGGAATTATAGGACTATTTCTCTCTATACGATTTGTATTTCATATACCTTTGACTATTGGATGTTCTTATAGGCACTTTAGTATTGCCAGTGTAACAGTATAGCTTCCGTCCCTCTCCTCGCTCCTACCTGGGCTTGAACCAGGAACACATCGACAAATGCCACCCTCGAAGTAGCGTTACCCATGTAGAGCAAGGGGAAAAACTACTCCAAGTCTCAGAGCGAGTGCCGTTTGAAAGGCTATTAGCGCGCACCCGGCTAACTAGCTAGCCATTTCACATCGGTTACACCAGCCTAATCTTGGGAGTTGACAGGCTTGAAGTCAAACAGCGCAATGCATTGCGAAGGGCTGCTGGCAAACGCACAAAAGTGCTGTTTGAATGAACGCTTATGAGCCTGCTGCTGCCTACCATCGCTCAGTTAGACTGCTCTATCAAATCATAGACTTAATTATAACATAATAACACACCGAAATACGAGCCTTAGGTCATTAATATGGTCGAATCCGGAAACTATCATCTCGAAAACAAAACGTTTTTCCTGTCAGTGAAATACGGAACCGTTCCGTATTTTATCTAATGGGTGGCATCCCTAAGTCTAAATATTCCTGTTACATTGCACAACCTTCAATGTTATGTCATAATTACGTAAAATTCTGGCAAATTAGTTCGCAATGAGCCAGGCGGCCCAAACTGTTGCATATACCCTGACTCTGCGTGCAATGAACGCAAAATGACACAATTTCACCTGGTTAATATTGCCTGCTAACCTGGATTTCTTTTAGCTAAATATGCAGGTTTAAAAATATATACTTCTGTGTATTGATTTTAAGAAAGGCATTGATGTTTATGGTTGGAGCAACGTGCACCTAAGCGATTATATGCAACGCAGGACAGGCTAGATAAACTAGTAATATCATCAACCATGTGTAGTTAACTAGTGATTATGATTGATTGATTGTTTTTTATAAGATAAGTTTAATGCTAGCTAGCAACTTACCTTGGCTTCTTACTGCATTCGCGTAACAGGCAGGCTCCTCATGGAGTGCAATGTAAAGCAGGTGGTTAGAGTGTTGGACTAGTAAACCGTAAGGTTGTAAGATTGAATCCCCGAGCTGACAAGGTAAAAATCTGTCGTTCTGCCCCTGAACAAGGCAGTTAACCCACCGTTCCTAGGCCGTCATTGAAAATAAGAAAGTGTTCTTAACTGACTTGCCTAGTTAAATAAAGGTCTAAAATATATATATATATGATTTTCTTTTTTTTTTCGGCCAAATTGGCATTCAAAAATACAGATTTCCGATTGTTATGAAAACTTGAAATCGGCCCTAATTAATCGGCCATTCCGATTAATCGGTCGACCTCTAGTAGAAACCCAAACAAAAGAGTGAGGAGTACCTCGTTGAACGATACGGGACGATACTCGTAATACACAATATATAAAGCACGCAGCATAACAACTGCACCAACGCATAGGTACTCGCACCACCAACGGACATGGGAACAAAAATTGACAGGACAATGGTGAACAAAGAGCACACTTATACTATTACTAATCAAAAGGAATAGGGACCAGGTGTGCGTAATGACAGTTCCGGAAGGATCCATGACAATACTGTAGCTTGTTCTCCATCTTCTTTTAAAATAGGGAGCCAATTTGCTTTCAGCCCTTTTATTTCCATGACTGATCAAAACTATTTTTCTCCTGGCTCTCTCTTGTCTCTCTGCAGCAGACATATGGTGAGCAATATGTTTGGAACATCGAATCGCAATAAAATCCCAGTATCGAATCGCAATACATTGTAGAATCGTAATACATATCGTATTGGCACCTACAGTAAGTATCGCGATAATATCGTATCGTGAAGGCCCAGGCAATTCCAAGTCCAAGTTGGAGGATTAGGGACAAAGGATGGCGTATTAGGGGCAGAGGGGTAGATGTTGAAGGGTAGTGGTGACGGTGGTAAGAAGGACCAGAGAACACAATGGAAACCAGTAGAAAGAAATCTGAGATGTCATGTTTGAGAATTAAATGGTTATAGTTACCATTACAGGTGCACTACTGGCCAGTCAAATACGGCAAACGGAACAGCAGGGAAATGTCTATCAATTATCTATTACGATTTTCTTTCATGTTCCATGATTATGAAGTACATTTTACAGTATCGATGAGTGTAATGTTCACAGGGGTTTGATCCTGAGGCTACACTATGCCATGGAGATCGAGCACAAGAAATCAAAGACCATTTGAAAATCCATTCACACACACACACACACACAAACACACACACGAACACACACACAGTTTTCGGCTCCTGGAATCAGAAATACGTTTTCCGGTTAAGGGATCGAGCTCATCCTCTGAAATGTGTTTAGTCTCCCTCTCTGTTTTTCAGGGATGGAGGGATGGAGGAAAGGAGGAGGGGGGTGAAATCCTGCTGACTTGCACCTTCTCTTTCCCCTCTCCCTATTCCCCCCCTTATTTCTAACTCCCCAGAGTTTTAATCAGAAATAGCGAGAAATCGTTTCATCTAGGCGCCAGGGGGGCAAAGCCGCTTTCCCAGGTAGCCAGGCAGGTCTTTGCTCGTTCTCTGCAGCTTTTTAACTCTTTCCATGGGAGTTACTGCTGAGTTGGACAGTGTCCTATTCAGGGTCCTACTCATTAAGCACCAAACGGAAGAAACCTTGACTAAAACAGGGGAGGGAAACTGAACTTTAGAAGCCAATAAGAAGCGCACGTTTCCGTTTACCGTTTACCTACGTTGTGCCCAAATGAATACAGCCTAGTAGTGCCTCACTGAGGCCTGGGAGAGGAGGAAAGGGACGGAGGAGAGAGAACACGAGTCGGCAAACCACTAGGCGCTAGCAGATAGACCAGGGAAAGCAATCTCACTGCTCATTAGTGACTAGCGTGAGCGTGTGATCTGGGTCTAGATCCCTAAACGCTGTTCATTAGGGGGATGACACCAGCGAGCCTCTCTACCTCTCACTCTCTCTCCACTGGTGCGTTCCACCCTTACAGTATCACGCACACACACACACACACACACACACACACACACACACACACACACACACACACACACACACACACACACACACACACACACACACACACACACACATCACTGAGGGTTGGATTCAGCCTTGAGAGAGTGCAAAGAGCTACCGATCGATCAATCATCACCTGCTGTATTGTTCATCCGCATGAACGGTCGGCACTAAGCAGAAACCTACAAGTCTGGAATTCAAAGTGAAATGCTCCGTTACTGAAGTGAAAACATGGTGTAACAAAGCATATCATTTTGGGTTTCAGGCTAGAACCTAACAGCATGTAAAGAAATCCCCCCAAAAATGTTTTAAGTCCGTCAGGATAAATGGAAGGGGAAAGGCATGTCGGACGGTGCGCAAACACACATACAGACACACACACACACACACACACACACACACACACACACACACACACACACACACACACACACACACTCCCAGCACCCTTCAGTGTTGTGTGTGTGCGTGCATCTCACATTTCATCCCAAGGGGCTGCTGATTGTGACAATAACAGAGATGATCATCATCGTGATGGCGTCGCTCGCTGCACGAAGCGGAAGCGAAAGTGTGACACTCCCAGATCCACCGCTCGTTCATCACTGTCACGCTACCGACTCTCTACCTAACAAGCTTCTATCCCAACGCTCCCAGCCGCCGCCGGCTCCCTAGCGTAGAACTGACTGTCAGGGAGAAGAGTGTGTGAGTGTTTGTGTGTGTGAGAGAGTGTACTGTGTGTGAGAGAGTGTACTGTGTGTGTGTGTGTGTGTGTGTGTGTGTGTGTGTGTGTGTGTGTGTGTGTGTGTGTGTGTGTGTGTGTGTGTGTGTGTGTGTGTGCATGTGTGTTTGTGTGTGTGTGTGCTTGGCTAGCTTATCCAAAATACTCTATTCGTTAGCATCCATACATGGACTGTCCATCAAGGGACAGCTAGTGGCAGTGAGGTGGAAACGACTCATCTAGTTACAGAAGCTAACAGCAGCTAGCATAGCGACTTTCTCTCAGGGGAGCGGACCTGGTCCCCATGTATTGTCAGGTGGCCCCATTAGTCTTGCTGCCTGCCTGCCTGTGTGTGTCTGAGGTAACAACTCTGCCAATGCCTCAAACCCAACCACTAAGACCACAGCCACTTATGTCAATGGATGGACATCAAATGCCTCACATCCTCCCTATAGTAGGAGAAAGTTACCATGCCAGTGGCTCATTATACTAGATTGTCTGAAACTCAGAATGAGACCGGCTTCAGTGTGTGTGTGCTTGTGTGTGTATATGTGTGTGTGTGCCTGCGCCCGTGTGAGTCTGAAAGTAACAACCCACATCATTACACAGCACAGTGATAATCCTCACCACACTATACTCTCTCTCTCTCTCTCTCTCTCTCTCGCTCTCTCTCTTTCTTTCTCCCTCTCTCCGCTTCTCCTCTCCTCTTCCCAGCATTACGATTCAGCCACCACTCTTAAGGTTGTTACCGTCGCAGTGTGTGTGTGTGTGTGTGTGTGTGTGTGTGTGTGTGTGTGTGTGTGTGTGTGTGTGTGTGTGTGTGTGTGCGCGCACAGTGGTGCTACTCCCAGTCCATATTAATGGGTCTACAGATGTAGGATCTTTATTTGATTACCCTGTTGCAGGTTTTTGAGGTTTAAAAAGGCTTCTGAAGTTTGTAATTTCCATTTTGAAATTTCACACTTGATTGTCCCTTGCGAAAAATGCATGAACCCCTACAAAAATGTAAATTAATCATAATTCACAGAATAATTCACATTTCCTGTTGCTTCGGGATTATCTTCCTGCTGTAGCAAACCGTCTCAAATGAATACATCTGTATGTGTGTTTGTCCGTTTACAGTGGAAGAGCAGAGGATGCTATAGTAGTGAGCATAATGGAAGTCATACATTGACATTGTACTATATCGCTATCGTCCTACACTTATCCCGATAGCATTATGTACTGTTAGGGTGTTTTCATACTTTGTCCCTTTAAGCCAATTTTTGTGAACTGGTTTGTAAAAAAAATTGTGCAACTCCGAAGTGAATCGAACTAAAACCACCTTGAGAGGTTTGCTTGAATTCCGCAGTCCGGTTCCCTTTTTTAGGACAATGTGAAAACAAAGCTACCCAGGTTCGATTGTAGTTATTCCCGCGCCACACACTAGACTACTGCAACACCGTTTCCCCTGCCATAACCCCTTACATTGGTGCCACAAACGAGAGAAGATGATGATGTGCAGGTTCACAGAAAAAAAACTTGCTGTTTTTGGAAATTGATTAGCAATTGTCAAGGATGGAGTTTTCTGTTCACATTATTTGCAATATGTGCATAGGATAAGAAAGCTTCATCAACTGTTAATTTGATTGTGGGGTTTGAATAGCGCGAGTAGACAACAACATATTTAGGGCACTACAAAATCAGTTTTTTTTTGTCTGATTCTGTTGAGTTTTTTCCCAAATTCCGTTTTCTCCGTTTTGTTTTCCCAGGTTTCCGTTTTAAAATTGTCTTTCAGATTTTCAAAATCAAAATCAAAAACATCTAAATTGGATGTTCTAAGTACACAAACATGCTTAAAACACATCAGGAGACCATTTCAGGTCTGGGAATAATCAAAAGAAATATATATTTTGGATGTAAACTCAGCAAAAAAAGAAACGTCCCTTTTTCAGGACCCTGTCTTTCAAAGATAATTCGTAAAAATCAAAATAACTTCACAGATCTTCATTGTAAAGGGTTTAAACACTGTTTCACATGCTTGTTCAATGAACCATAAAAAAATTATGAACATGCACCTGTGGAATGGTTGTTAAGACACTAACAGCTTACAGACGGTAGGCAATTAAGGTAACATTTATGAAAACTTATTGCAATGTCCGTACTGTGAGACGCCTAAGACAGCGCTACAGGGAGACAGGACGGACAGCCGATCGTCCTCGCAGTGGCAGACCACGTGTAACAACACCTGCACAGGATTGGTACATCTGAACATCACACCTGCGGGACAGGTACAGGATGGCAACAACAACTGCCCGAGTTACACCAGGCACGCACAATCCCTCCATCAGTGCTCAGACTGTCCACAATAGGCTGAGAGAGGCTGGACTGAGGGTTTGTAGGCCTGTTGTAAGGCAGGTCCTCACCAGACATCACCGGCAACAACGTCGCCTATGGGCACAAACCCACCGTCGCTGGACCAGAAAGGACTGGCAAAAGCGCTCTTCATTGACGAGTCGCGGTTTTGTCTCACCAGGGGTGATGGTCGGATTCATGTTTATCGTCAAAGGAATGAGCGTTACACCGAGGCCTGTACTCTGGAGCGGGATCAATTTGGAGGTGGAGGGTCCGTCATGGTCTGGGGCGGTGTGTCACAGCATCATTGGACTAAGCTTGTTGTCATTGCAGGCAATCTCAATGCTGTGCGTTACAGGGAAGACATCCTCCTCCCTCATGTGGTACCCTTCCTGCAGGCTCATCCTGACATGATCCTCCAGCATGACAATGCCACCAGCCATACTGCTCGTTCTGTGCGTGATTTCCTGCAAGACAGGAATGTCAGTGTTCTGCCATGGCCAGCGAAGATCTCAATCCCATTGATCATGTCTGGGACCTGTTGGAACGGAGGGTGAGGGCTAGGGCCATTCCCCCCAGAAATGTCCGGGAACTTGCAGGTGCCTTGGTGTAAGAGCCCCACTCAACGAGCAGTATGGCTGGTGGCATTGTCATGCTGGAGGATCATGTCAGGATGAGCCTGCAGGAAGGGTACCACATGAGGGAGGAGGATGTCTTCCCGGAGGGTGAGGGCTAGGGCCATTCCCCCCAGAAATGTCCGGGAACTTGCAGGTGCCTTGGTGTAAGAATGGGGTAACATCTCACAGCAAGAACTGGCAAATCTGGTGCAGTCCATGAGGAGGAGATGCACTGCAGTACTTAATGCAGCTGGTGGCCACACCAGATACTGACTGTTACTTTTGAATTTGACCCCCCCTTTGTTCAGGGACACATTATTCCATTTCTGTCAGTCACATGTCTGTGGAACTTGTTCAGTTTATGTCTCAGTTGTTGAATCTTGTTATGTTCATAGAAATATTTACACATGTTAAGTTTGCTGAAAATAAACGCAGTTGACAGTGAGAGGACATTTTTTTTTGCTGAGTTAAGTTACCCTTGTATGCAATGAGCACCAGGCAGAGGCTGTTTTTTTGGTTGGTAGTGTTTCAAGGTCATGTGAATGCAGGGTTTGCAAAACAAATGGCCACTGGATTGATGCACATAATCATGATATCCTTCTGCCAGGTAGGCATAGGGTACTTTGTAGTTAACTTTTAATCAATACGGTTTTTGGGAAAGCCTATAAATGTTTTTTTATACCAGCAGATGGCGATCATTAGCATTATCGCTAATGGCTAAAGTGAAAACGAGACATAAGAGCACATCACACACAGACAGGAGCATTCCTGTTCCGTTTCAGAAAGAAATATGAATCACTAATGCATTTTGTTCATGTCTTATTAGTCACTTGGGCAAATTAATGAATGTTCTAATAAATTCAATAGACTTAGCTGATTTCATACTAAGCTCAAAACATTTTTGAATATTGTTGAATTCCATGTTAATGTCTGGATGCCGTGATTCCATCCACGTTTTCCATAATGCGGATTTTATAGGGCCCTACATATTTGGTGAGAATCACAACATAGGGTACATACTCGATTCTAGCTCTTAAAGGGGCAGTAGCCTACATGATGAAAATATAATTTAATCCACACTCATGTCATTGGGATTTATATGTGTTGAGTTAAATCCATTTTGACATGGTTCCAAAAGAGGAGCAGAGGACATTAGGCCACATACCCTACTACTGTAAACCAGGTAGAAATGAATCATAACACACACACACACACACACACGTACATACACACACACACACACACAGAATGAATTATCATCCATAGGGATAAGCTACATACTGTGTCAATGCAATCGGGACGACCTCTCGATTGGTCGATAATAAGGAAGTGTTGGCCGACAACTCAGGAACTAGGCTACATGTCTGTCTATAATCCCTTTGGGATGTCTGAAATTATGTTGTTTGGATTCAGAAGATTCCCAGTCTCACATTGAAATCCACCCGCACACACAGCGAAATCAAAATGCCTAGCTTCTTCTGATGTTTGGATTTATGTCTATTGTCAAAGGGATTTAGGGAGAAACCAAACCCCCCACCACAGCACCAATATCAATCTCTCGCCGAGCAAGATCTGGCTAGCCTAGCAAGGGGTCTGTCTGTCCGTGACGCCGTGTCTCTCTGAGAGTGAAAGCAAGTGGTCTGGTTCTAGCCGGTGGTCTGGGTACCGCCGGTGATCTGGCTGTCAGTAGCGCTAGCCTTATTAGACACTGAGTTGTGTTTTTTGCGAACACCTTTGAGTGGTGTGAGTGTGTGTCTGTGTGTGTGTGTGTGTGTGTGTGTGTGTGTGTGTGTGTGTGTGTGTGTGTGTGTGTGTGTGTGTGTGTGTGTGTGTGTGTGTGCGCGCGTGCGTGTGTGTGTGAACACCAACCTTGATCTCACCTTAATGAGAGCCCCCGGGACGGATGACGCGCCATGTTTTGGTGGAGACGGGCGGAAGGTCTGACAAGCAACAGGACGGACTGACTGGATGCAATTGACTGCAGAAAATAACATGTGCGTCAATCGAACCCTATGGGCCCTGATCAAAAGCAGTGCACTACGTAGGGAGTAGGGTGCTATTTGGGAACTCAACCTCGGTCAGAACCACCACAGATATGAAGGAGAAGAGAAAAGAGGAGAAAACTAGCTGGGAGACATGGACACAGTCACACCAGGCTTAGAGCTCTACATTGACTCTTGGGGGTGCCGTCGGACCATGTTGAGGAATTTGTAACATTGAGTTACAATGAGTGTGCTCATATACTGTATGTGCAGTACTAGTGGGGTGCCCCAATTTCCTATTGGAGGTGCCCACTAATGCTCTCTCGCACCTGTAATTCAAATCCTCGCCCT
>NC_138297.1:24775000-24790000 GCF_965601325.2 Salmo salar | reverse complement strand
AGACGCGTTTGTATTCCGTCCTCATTAAAAACAGAGGATATAGTCCCTGCCCGCACCATTATTGGGAAAAGGGGGCTCAAAACCTTTTGAACAGGTTGTTTGTTGGAGATGTATCACAATGGTTATGACACAGCACGCAATCATTAACAACAGGTTCCAAGCGAAGCTTCAAACGACAAGAGAACTATTAGTGGAATTGGGCAGGTATTCTATGCTATGTGTTACCCAAAATAAAGGGACTGGCAAAGTAACATGTAGCCTAATTATATTGTAGCTTAATTATAGAAAACGAATCACTTATTGTATTCAAATGTTTTCTATGAAATAGACTTCTGGAAAGAATTCCTACATTCTCGACGACCGAGGGTGATACAGTATGCGCTTACCTGTTATGTGTTCCAAGGGGGGTAGCAGGATTCCAAGGGTTTTTCAAAGGGAATCCTTTGATTTTGCCCTCGTCTTTGACTTCTAGACCGTTGTCACACCATTCCTTTTAGAACGGGAAATATTGAAGCATAGTCCTTTGGAGAAGCTTAGACTTTGAAAACCTTCCCCGGTTTCTGTTTACCGACAACACCAGCTCAATCTGACCGACCTGCAGGTTGACCGGACTACCACATTCTGATAAGGGACCGGGAGACAATGACGGAGGGAAATGAATAAGCTACCACAAAATAAAGCCTATTGCTGCGTAAGGCGCATTACACATGCACTAGATGAAGGCATTAGAGCGGGTTTTGGAATGATTCTTCCACCAAGGTAGACTACAAAGAATTGTCTCCCCCGCCTCCTCCGCATAGCAATAATAAGAAATAGCCTACATGAATTGTTCGTTTGATCAGTTTCTCTGACGCGTCAGTCTACATATCTTTATATCTCGTTCTTTGTTGACAACAAAACGATATAGACTAATTCCTCATCTACATAAATTGTCAACAGTGATTTTAAATGCGGGTGAATTTTCTACCGAAAATACATCCCCGCTCGCCCTTCGCCGGTGGAGAAGACAGCACCAACGACAGTTTGAATACGATTTAGTGGCGCTTGCCTGCTTCGTCGCTGGGTAACAGCGTTGCACGGTTTCCGTGATTCTCCTCCGACTGGCATAGACCTAAAATATGCTGTGCTTGTGCGATTGCCTCTTTCGCTCGCTCACGCTCCCTCCTCTCTCCCGGCGGGGCGCGTGCACAGTGTCCTAGCAAGATGTGTCGCTGTGACAACGCTCGAGCATCCCTACTCTGTCTCTTCGGAATGTTGCTTCTCTTCTAAAAATGTCTCGTCTTTCTCCCATCAAGTGCTTTGTCATCTTTGAAGAGCATCACTGGTGTCAAACGGACGAAAATCCACTATTCCAAATTAGTGGCCAACACTAGGCTACCTTTTTTTCCCCCCCTCCGTAAACTCCGTTAGGCTACAGAACTAGTCCGTCTCCTCTCTTCTCGCATTAGAGAAGGCTGGGGAGATCATGCATCAGGTTGACGTCAGAGGATGTTAAAGCGATACAAACCCATTGTATAGCCCTCGCTCCCTTCTTCAAATGAGAAGAATAATCTCCATGGGACCCATCCTGTCCTATCACCGGCTTTATATCGGTCTGTCTGACTATCCATGTTTCTCTTCCCCTAATCGTTTTTTTTTTCTTCCTGTGGGAGAAAACCTCACAATTGCACAGCGACTGGATCTGCTGTAGCCCATACAGTCACATCATTGTTGATGACGCTGTTGCACCTGTTCTATTGGATCTAGTGCAACAGAAGCACATGCCTCTTAATCTAGTAACACAGCCCAACATCTGGCATAACTAGGCTCCAAAATGATTCCCATGGCAAGGGGCTCGAGCTACACCCTGCCAAATATTGCTTGAGAGAGATCGCCTCAGTGTCCGTCAGGTTCATCAGTGTCTATCTTTACATTCTACATTGTGATTAATTTATTTAGTTGCAATGGCTTCTATCATTCTTTTTTTTCATGCTGATTTCAAATTGTCAGACTATGTAAATGCTCATACATGCTTATAACAAGTAATAAAGCACTATAGGCTAAGTGTTACCATAAACACTGAACAAAAATATAAATGCAACATGTAAAGTGTTGGTCCCATGTTTCATGAGCTGAAATAAAAAATCCTCTTTCAAATTTGGTGCACAAATTAGTTTAGATCCCTGTTAGTGAGCATTTCTCCTTTGCCAAGATAATCCATCCATCAGACATGTGTGACATATGAAGAAGATGATTAAACAGCATGATTATTACAAAGGTGCACCTTGTGCTGGGGACAAAAAAAGGCCATTCTAAAATGTGCAGTTTTCTCACACAACACAATGCCACAGATGTCTCAAGTTGAGGGAGCATGCAGTTTGCATGATGACTGCTGGATTGTTTACCTGAGAATGCTGGAGAAGTGTGCTCTTCACAGATGATTCCCGGTTTCAACTATACTGGGCAGATGGCAGATAGTGTGTATGGCGTCATGTGGGCAAGCGGTTTGCTGATGTGGCCAGTGGGGATTATGGTACGGGCAGGCATAAGGTACAGACAATGAACACAATTGCATTTTGTCGATGACAATTTGAATGCACAGAGATACCGTGACGAGATCCTGAGGCCCATTGTTGTGCCGTTCATCCTCCGCCATCACCTCATGTTTCAGCATGATAATGCACGGTCCCATGTCGCAATGATCTGTACACAATTCCTGGAAACTGAAAATATCCCAGTTCTTCCATGGGCTGCGTACTGAGCATGTTTGGGATGCTCTGGATCGTCGTGTACGACAGCGTGTTCCAGTTCCAGCAATATCCAGCAACTTCACACAGCCATTGAAGAGGAGTGGGACAACATTCCACAGGCCACAATCAACAGCCTAATCAACTCTATTCGAAGGAGATGTGTCGTGCTGCATGAGGCAAATGGTGGTCACACTAGATACTAACTGGTTTTCTGATCCAAACCCCTACCCTTTATTAAGGTATCTGTGACCAACAAATGCATATCTGTATTCCCGGTCATGTGAAATCCATAGATTAGGGCCTAATTTATTTATTTTAATTGACTGATTTCCTGATATGAAAATCATTGAAAATGTTTATATTTTTGTTCAGTGTATATTTTATACAACAAGAGAGAGCTACACCTTTATCTCCTGAAAGCGTCCCTCTGATTTGGCTTCACCTTGAGTCGACTGGTGTTGGTGGATGTGCTGTACTCTCACCTCCCCATCTCAAGGAGGAGAGGAAGAGAGAGACAACACAGATAGAGAGGGGGACAGGTCGACTGACACGGTTACTATCTCCCCTACCAAGACAAATTGTCTACCGCCATTGTATCTGTTGGTTGTACATTCCCCAGTGGCGTTTCATCAGGCCACCTAGGATAGATCACATAGGGGGAGGGAGGGAGCAGGGGGCACAAACACATACATAAACACACAGACACACAAACATACAGTGCCCACAGAAAGTCTACACTCCCTTGAACATTTTTCACATGTTGCAGCCCCCCCAGAAAAATTGCATAAGTCTCCACCCCCCTCAGTTAATACTTGGTGGAAGCACCTTTGGAAGACATTACAGCTGTGTGTCATGACTTCCACCAAAGGTGGCTCCTCTCCCTGTTCGGGTGGTGCTCGGCGGTCGTCGTCGCCGGTCTACTAGCTGCCACTGATCCTTTTTTCTTTTTCGATTAGTCTTGTCTGTTTTGTTTGTGCACCTGTTCCTTGTTTAGGTTGATTAGTGTGGGTATTTCTTTTCTCTCTACCCGCTTTGTTTCATGCGGGTTTATTTTTGTTTCCCTGTTTTATGTTGGGTGACGTTATTTTTGTTCATCTATTTCATTCAGGTTATGTCCTTAGGATTTTTGTTTTATTGGTCATTTTCGGACTGTGTATTTTGTCCTGTGCCTGTATGGTTTTGGATGGACTTTAATAAATTCTTGTGATTGCATTTATCTCCTCTCCTGCGCCTGACTCCTACACTCACCTCTCGTCGAGAGACGTGACAGAAACATGCACCAATATTATGGAGTCAGCAGGAGCAGACACGCCTTCCCCATCCATGGAGGAGCGTGTAAACCAACATACAGCCGTTCTCCACCAGTTAGGAATGGCTATGGATCAGGTACTGTCGAGACTAAAGAGATGGGAGAGGAGTGGTATCTCTACACCATCATCAGCCACTCTTCAGCCTGCACCACCACCCTCTCCAACGGTATCCAGTTCCAGCGGGATTCGACTCGCGCTCCCGAGGGAGTACGATGGAGCGGCTGCCGGGTGCAAGGGGTTCCTGCTCCAATTAGAACTTTACCTGGCGACCGTTCGCCCAACTACCTCAGGAGAGGAGAGTGTTAACGTCCTCGTCTCCTGCCTTTCGGGGAGAGCCCTGGAGTGGGCCAATGCAGTTTGGGAAGGCCCAGACTCAGTGAGGCAGTATTACCCAGAATTCACCCGCCACTTCCGGGCTGTGTTGGACCATCCACCTGAAGGTAGAGCGGCGGGTGAACGTCTGTTTCATCTGAGGCAGGAAACAAGGAGCGCACAGGACTTCGCGCTGGAGTTTCGGACCCTGGCCGCAGGCGCGGGGTGGAATGAGAGGGCCCTGATAGACCATTGTAGGTGTAGCTTACGAGAGGACGTCCGCAGGGAGCTAGCCTGTCGGGACACCTCCCTTACCTTGGACCAGCTTATAGACATGTCCATTCGACTGGACAACTTGCTGGCTGCCCGTGGGCGTCCTGATCGGGTCCTGCTCGTTCCACCTCCCAGCCCACCTGCTCCGATCCCCATGGAATTGGGAAGTGCTGCCGCTAGGCCGACCAGAGGAGGAGCCTTCTCCTGCACCAGTTGTGGTCGCAGAGGACACACTGCTGACCGGTGCTGGAGGAGCTCGTCAGGGAGTCGAGAAGGCAGGCAGAGCGCTGCTCGAACACCCCAGGTGAGTACGTACCAAACTCACCCAGAGCTCCCTGTTGGTAATATGTATGTGCATGTCTCCTTTCCTGAATTTTCCCCTCACTCCCAGCATAAGGCGCTAGTAGATTCAGGCGCAGCAGGGAGCTTTATTGATTGTGGGTTCGCTAATAAGTTAGGGATTCCCTTGGTCAGTTGGACCAACCATTCTCCGTGCACGCCTTAGATAGTCGACCACTAGGGTCAGGGCTGGTTAGGGAGGCCACGGTTCCACTGGACATGGTGACGCGAGGGGGGCATGAGGAGCAGATTAGTCTCTTCCTCATTGACTCTCCTGCGTTTCCAGTGGTGCTGGGGTTTCCCTGGTTGGCTGATCACAATCCTAAAATTTCGTGGAGACAGGGGGCTCTAGAGGGGTGGTCAGAGGAGTGCTCAGGTAGGTGTGCACGTGTTTCCATCGGTGCGACGACGGTGGAGAGTCCAGACCAAGTCTTCACCGTGCGTATTCCCTCTGAATATGCCGATTTGGCTATCGCTTTCAGTAAAAAAGAGGGGGACCCAATTACCACCACATCGACGAGGGGATTGAGCGATAGCCCTCCAGGTTAACGCTGCACTTCCTAGGAGTCACGTGTATCCCTTGTCACAGGAGGAGACAGTGGCTATGGAGACATATATCACTGAATCTCTGAGACAGGGATACATTCGGCCATCCATGTCACCCGTCTCCTCGAGTTTCTTTTTTGTGAAGAAAAAGGATGGAGGTCTGCGTCCGTGTATTGACAATCGAGGTCTAAATTCCATTACAGTGGGCTTCAGTTACCCACAACCTCTCATCACCACGGCGGTGGAGTCATTTCACGGAGCACGCTTCTTCACAAAACTGGATCTCAGGAGCACGTATAACTTGGTGCGTATCCGAGATGGAGATGAGTGGAAAACCGCGTTTAGTACCACATCTGGCCATTATGAGTACCTCGTCATGCGGTATGGGTTGAAGAATGCTCCAGCAGTTTTCCAATCCTTTGTAGACGAGATTCTCAGGGACCTGCATGGACAAGGTGTGGTGGTCTACATCGATGGCATTCTGATCTATTCCACTACATGCGCCGCGCATGTGTCCCTGGTGCGCAAGGTACTTAGACAATTGTTGGAGCATGACCTATACGTCAAGGCCGAGAAATGTGTGTTTTCCAAACAATCCGTCTCCTTTCTGGGGTATCACATTTCCACATCAGGGGTGAAGATGGAATGTGACCGCATTGCGACCGTACGTAATTGGCCGACTCCGACCACGGTAAAAGAAGTGCAGCGGTTTTTAGGTTTTGCCAATTACTACTGGAGGTTTATCCGGGGTTTTGGACAGGTGGCTGCTCCCATTACCTCACTGCTGAAGGGAGGGCCGGTGCGTTTGAGGTGGTCAGCGGAGGCGGACAAAGCTTTTGGTCGTCTGAAGGCTCTGTTCACCGATGCTCCCGTCTTGGCATATCCGGACGCCTCTTTGCCATTCATAGTGGAGGTGGATGCGTCTGAGGCTGGGGTTGGAGCTGTGCTCTCCCAGCGCTCAGGCACACCCCCCAAGTTCGCCCCTGCGCTTTCTTCTCTAGGAAGCTCAGTCAGGCGGAGCGAAACTATGATGTGGGGGACCGGGAGTTGTTGGCTGTGGTCAGAGCCCTGAAGGTGTGGAGACATTGGTTTGAGGGAGCGAAACACTCTTTTCTCATCTGGACTGACCACCGTAATCTGGAGTACATCCAGGCGGCGAGGATACTGAATCCCCGTCAGGCTAGTTGGGCAATGTTTTTCACTAGATTCCGCTTCACCATCTAGTATAGACCAGGTTCCCAAAACACTAAGGCTGACGCACTGTCCCGTCTCTATGATACTGAGGAGCGGTCGATCGATCCCACTCCCATACTTCCGGCCTCTTGCCTGGTTGCACCGGTGGTGTGGGAGGTGGACGCGGACATCGAGCGGGCATCACGATCAGATCCCCCTCCACCAGGTTCTCCAGCTGGTCTGAAGTACGTTCCGCTTGGTGTTCGCGATAGATTGATCAGATGGGCTCACACGCTACCCTCCTCTGGTCATCCAGGTATTGATCGGACGGTGCGTGGTCTTAGAGAGAGGTAATGGTGGCCCACTTTAGCTAAGGACGTGAGGATGTACGTCTCCTCTTGTTTGGTGTGCGCTCAGTGTAAGGCTCCTAGACACCTGCCTAGAGGGGAGTTACAGCCCCTTCCTGTTCCACAGCGGCCTTGGTCCCACCTGTCGGTGGATTTCCTCACCGATCTTCCTCCATCGCAGGGGAACACTACGATCCTGGTCGTTGTGGATAGGTTTTCTAAGTCCTGTCGTCTCCTCCCTTTTTCCGGGCTGCCTACAACCCTGCAAACCGCAGAGGCCCTGTTTACACATGTCTTCCGGCACTATGGGGTGCCTGAGGACATAGTTTCTGATCGGGGTCCCCAGTTTACGTCCCGGGTGTGGAGGGCGTTTATGGAACGTCTGGGGGTCTCGATCAGCCTGACGTCTGGTTTTCACCCCGAGAGTAATGGGCAGGTGGAAAGAGTTAATCAGGATGTGGGCAGGATTTTGCGGTCATATTGCCATGACCGGCCTGGAGAGTGGGCGAGGTTCGTCCTATGGGCAGAGATGGCCCAGAATTCACTCCGACACTCTTCCACGAACATGTCACCGTTTCAGTGTGTGTTGGGCTATCAGCCGGTCCTGGTACCATGGCATCAGAGCCAGATCGAGGTTCCTGCAGTGGAGGATTGGGTGCAGCACTCAAAGGAGACCTGGAGAGCCATCCAGGAGTCTCTTAAATGGGCTGGTGGATGGCAGAAGGTGAGCGCTGACCGCCACCGCAGTAAGGCTCCAGTGTTCGTGCCGGGGGACCGGGTCTGACTCTCGACCCGAAACCTGTCTCTCCGCCTGCCCTGCCGGAAGCTGGGCCCACGGTTTGTAGGGCCATTTAAAGTCCTGAGGAGAATAAACGAGGAATGTTATAGGTTAAGACTTCCCCCTCACTATCGTATTAACCCCTCATTTCATGTGTCTCTTCTCAGGCCGGTGGTAGCTGGTCCACTGCAGGACGCTGAGGTGCGGGAGGTCCCTCCGCCCCCTCTGGACATCGAGGGGGCACCGGCGTACACTGTACGGTACATCCTGGACTCTAGGCGCCGGGTGGGGGGCCTGCAGTACCTCGTGGATTGGGAGGGATACGGCCCGGAGGAGAGGTGCTGGGTAAGGAGGGGGACATCTTGGACCCATCATTGCTGAGGGAGTTCCACAACCTCCGTCCTGATTGCCCTGCGCCTCGTTCCCCGGGTCGTCCTCGAGGCCGGTGTTGGCGCGCTGCGGGAGCCGCGTGTCGGGGGGGGGGGGGGGGCGGGTCTGTCACGACTTCCACCAAAGGTGGCTCCTCTCCGTGTACTAGTGGTGCTCGGCGGTCGTCGTCGCCGGTCTACTAGCTGCCACTGATCCTTTTTTCTTTTTCGATTAGTCTTGTCTGTTTTGTTTGTGCACCTGTTCCTTGTTTAGTTTGATTAGTGTGGGTATTTATTTTCTCTCTACCCGGTTTGTTTCGTGCGGGTTTATTTTCGTTTCCCTGTTTTATGTTGGGTGATGTTATTTTTGTTCATCTACTTCATTCAGGTTATGTCCTTAGGATTTTTGTTCTATTGGTCATTTTCGGACTGTGTATTTTGTCCTGTGCCTGTATGGTTTTGGATGGACTTTAATAAACTCTTGTGATTGCATTTATCTCCTCTCCTGCGCCTGACTCCTACACCCACCTCTCGTCGAGAGACGTGACACTGTGAATCATTTTCATTAAGATTCTAACAACTTTGCACAACTCTTAGGGCTACACACACTCATTGGCCAGTTTTTAGGTAAACCACCTGATTCACGGAAATGGTTTGCTCCTACCGACAGTGAGTCACGTGGCCGTGGCTTGCTATACAAATTTGGCTTACAGGCCTTGAGGCATTCAGTTACTGTTCGATTGAACGTTAGAATGGTCCAAACGAGTGACCTAAGCAGCTTTAAGCGCGGTATGACCGTCGGTGCCAGGCGTGCTTGTTCCAGTATCTCAGAAACGGCTGGCCTCCTGGGCTTTTCACGCACGGCAGTGTCTAGGGTTTACAGAGAATGGTGCGACAAACAACAGCTCGTTGATGGAGATGTTGAAGGAGAATGGCAAGAATCGTGCAAGCTGACAGGCGGACCACTAACAGGCAAATAACGGCGCATGTACAACGTTGGTGGGCAGAAAGGCAACTCAGAACGCACAACTCGTCCGTCCTTGTCACGGATGAGCTATTGCAGCAGACGACCACACCTATCAGCTAAAACATGAAGAAGCGGCTCCAGTGGGCACGCGATCACCAACCCTGGACAATTGAGGAATGGAAAAACATCACCTGGTCTGACAAATCCCGGTTCCTGTCCATGGTCCCATCCTGCCTGGTGCCTAGCCAAAATCCAATCAAACATGCAGGCAATCATTTTATAAAGACTTCCATGTGCAAATTAAACCAATAGCCTATTTATCTCATGTTCTATTGGTTTCTTTCATAGTCCAGTAGCCAAAGGCACAATCCTAGTCAAATTAGCAACCCATGCTAGTTGATGAAGACTTAGATCTCACCTCTTTCTAAATTCCTAATGGATATTTTCATCTTCATCACATGAATCTGCTCATAAAGGTGTTTTCCTGCTAATTGCATTATGAAACGACCAATCGCGAGTAGCCTACTGCCTTGTGCACATTGCTGTGCTTATAATGTGAAGAAATAATAGTTTATCAACATTTTATGCTAAACGTTCTGATCTGTTGCATGTGACTCATTGCTATTTAACATGTCTTGGGGATATAGCCTATGCCTACTGGTTGTATGAATTTGTTATCTATCGTCCCACAACTGCCCCAGAGTCTGTTTGGAATAGGATATTTCTTTCTCGCACAGAACGACAAGCTGACCAATAAAATCTGTATACTTTCTACTATGGGTGATAGTAGATTGACATAGTCCAAATTCAAAGTAGACAGCCCTCAGCACTTGAATGACGTTTTACATCGTCACATCCGAGTGTACCTTAAATGTCCCTTGCCCAAGCGAGGGAGAGTGATGATCAGAGAGGCAACGTCCTTGGTGGAAATCTAGAAGTTGAGCTTAAAAACAACCAACCTAATGCTATTAATGTACCTAGCCAGCTAACGTAGCTATCTAGCATTCCTGTCAGGTAGCTAGCTACAGTAATCTATAGCTGGTTAGCTAGTTTTCTGGTTTAGTCATTTATTCCAATACATTTCAGAATTCCCAAAAATATTTTTAGGAATCGAGTTACGTTTTATAAGCTCCTCATTATGAGACTAAGCCATTTTGCAAACGTTGTCTATATATATTTTTTTTTTAGAAAGCAAGCTTCATAATTTTGTCTGCCATGCCGAAAATGCAGCCGCGTTGATTGAATTTGACACTTCGCAGCCACCAGAGTTTGACACGTGACTATAGCTTGCATTGAATTGTGGGTCATATTAACCCCACAAGTGATCAAAGTTCTTCACTCAGTCCCTCGAGCTAAATCGAGAGCCGAGGGCGGCAACGTTTCTGAATTGGACCTTCACTTAAGATGGCAATCAAACTGCATCCGGTTTCGACGGGGATTTCCCCTAGGGAAGTGATTAGGGCGAGGAGGTACAAATAACATGTTTGGACGGAAGCCATAGATTAGTTATTTCTGTTCATTACTTGTCTTGTTGGCTGAGGAAAAGTAAATGTGGGCAGTTATTCTAATAAAGGCGGCATGTGGGTTTCAAGTTTGGGGAAGTACATTTTCACCATAAAAATGCACCTTTATAATCAAGCATTCCATGCTTTCTCGCATTTGTAGACTTATGTAAAATAGCCTAATATTCCTAATGTGATAATTAGATTGGATAGTCATAATTTAGGCTAATAAGATAGCATAACTCAATCACTGTTTAATGCATCACGTAGTGGCTAAGAGTATTTTTTTATTTAACCAGGCAAGTCAGTTAAGAACAAATTCTTATTTAGAATGACAGCCTACCCCGTCCAAACCCTAACGATGCTGGGCCAATTGTGCGCCGCTCTATGGTAACATCCTGGAATTGAACCAGGGTCTGTAGAGACACCTCTGAGCACTGAGATGCAGCGCATTAGACTGCTGCGCCACTCAGGAGCCCCAGGGTATAGGCTTAGGCTATAGCTTACATTTCTTCTCCTTTCTTTGCACAGGAAATGTTGGCCTTTTATAAACACATTTAATGCCATTCTACTACACTTTATATGACTGGAGACATTAGCAAAATGTATTTTTAATAATAAATAAATTACAGGGTAGCCTACTCTGCTGACGCTGACAAACAGATCAATAAAAACGACTTTGTTAATTAAGATAAGTTGAACATTTTGACAACTAAAAGACAGATTGGAGTCTTTTTCTTGTCTTCCCTTTACAGCAATAGCCATTAGTTTTCCAAAACCGTTTTCTGCGATTGTATGTTTACATGTTGTGATATGGGTCTTTTATTTATTTATTATAGGTTTTTTTTTACATTACCCCCTTTTTCTCCCCAATTTGTAGTTACGATCTTGTCTCATCGCTGCAACTCCCCTACAGATTTGGGAGAGGTGAAGGCCGAAACACAACCCTGTCAAGCCGCACTACTTCTTGAAACACTGCTCGCTTAACCGGGAAGTCAGTCACACCAAAATGTCGGAGGAAACACCGTCCAACTGACGACTACAGTCAGCTTGCAGGAGCCCCATCCACCACAAGGTGTCGCTAGAGCACAATGAGACAAGGAAATCCCGGACGACGCTGGCCCAATTGTGTGCCGCCCCATGGGTCTCCCGGTCACGTCCGGCTATGACACAATCTGGGATCGAACCCAAGGCTGTAGTGGCGCCTCAGCACTGCGATGCAGTGCCTTTAAATGCTACGTCACTCGGGAGGCCTCTTTCTGATTTTCACTGACAGTCGCAACTCAACAATCATTCTAATTGCTCATTGGAATTCGGTAAGAATGAATCAGGCCGTTGATTCCGAGTTGTTCCGTTAAGATGAATTACCATGAACTAAATGTGATTTCTGTCATTCTGAGAACCGGGGGTGGACATCCTAGTCAGGTTACGCAATCAATGCATATGGGTCTGGTAAATTTAAATGCTGCCGGTCAAATATTTGGGGCCACATTTTCCTAACAGAAGTACATATATACACACACACCCTCTCCCATTGAAAGTGTGGAGACCCCAGCTCTAGGGGTCTGACAGACAGGGCAGAGCAGCCTTTAAGGTACTTCAAAGGGCCTTTTCCCCGGTCACTTACTGAGAATGAGGCCGTTCAAACAGGCCTTCACAGCACAGGAGCTAAAAAGGATAAGCACCATAGAGTAATTCTCCACAGAGCGACCAGATAGCTCCCCTGGGGCTTGCACCGGCAAGGGTTGGCCTAGCTACCTCACACACACAGGAGAGAGGAGAGAGAGAGAGAGAGGGAGAGGGGGGGGAGGTGGGGAGGTGTGGAGGTGTGTGTGTGTGTGTGAGGTGTGTGTGTGAGGTGTGTGTGTGGGGAGGTGTGTGTGTGTGTGGTGTGTGTGTGTGGTGTGTGTGTGTGTGTGGGGGGGCAAATCACTGTTAGACTTAACAACAGGTGTAGACTAAATGTGGAATGCCTACTTACAGGCCTTTCCCAACAATGCAGAGAAAAAGGAAGGAATAAATGCACAATGAGTAATGATACAGTAACTTGGCTACGGTGCCTTTAAAAAATATTCATACCCCTTGATTTATTCAAAAATGTGGTAGTGTTAGAGCTGAACTCAAAATAGAATAAATCTAGTTTTTCCTCACCCATCTACAAACAATACCCCCATAACGGCAAGGTGAAAACATGTCTTTAGAAAATTTGGCTAATACAGAGCATTCGGAAAGTATTCAGATTCCTTGACTTTTTCCACATTTACGTTACAGCCTTATTCTAAAATGGATAAAATTGTTCTTCTCCTGAGGGGGAATAGGCGTTGTCGTGCCCTCTTCATGACTGTCTTGGTGTTTTTGGACCATGATAGTTTGTTGGTGATTTGGATACCAAGGAACTTGAAGCTCTCAACCTGCTCCACTACAGCCCCTTCGATGAGAATGGGGGCATGCTCGGTCTTCCTTTTTCTGGAGTCCACAATAATTTCCTTTGTCTTGATCACGTTGAGGGAGAGGTTATAATCCTGGCGCCACAAAGCCAGGTCTCTGATCTCGTCCCTATAGGCTGTCTCATAGCTGTCAGTGATCAGGCCTTCCACTTTTGTGTTGTTTGCAAACTTAATGATGGTGTTGGAGTCGTGCTTGGTCATGCAGTCATGGGTGAACAGGGAGTACAGGAGGGGACTGAGCACGCACCCCTGAGGGGCCGCACTGTTGAGGATCAGCGTGTTGTTACCTACCCTTACCACCTGGGGGCGGCCCGTCAAGAAGTCCAGGATCCAGTTGCAGAGGGAGGTGTTGAGTCCCAGGGCCTTAGCTTAGTGATGAGCTTTGAGGGCACTATGGTGTTGAACGCCGAGCTGTAGTCAATGAACAACGTTCTAACATAGGTGTTCCTCTTATCCAGGTGTGAGAGGGTAATGTGGAGTGCAATAGAGATTCATTTGTGAATCTATTGGGGTGGTATAGAAATTGGAGTGGTTCCAGGGTGTCTGGGATGATGGTGTTGATGTGAGCCATCAACACCATCAAAGCATTTCATGGTTACAGATGTGAGTGCTACGGGGCGATAGTCATTTAGACAGGTTACCTTGGTGTTCCTGGGCACAGGGACTATGGGTGGTCTGCTTGAAACATGTAGGTATAACAAACATGGTCGGGATAGGTTGAAAATGTTAGTGAAGACACTTGATCCAGCTGATCAGAACATGCTCTGAGTATGCATCTTGGTAATCCGTCTGGCCCTGCAGCCTTGTGAATGTTAATCTGTTTAACTTCTCTAGGGTAGGGGGCAGTATTTTCATGGCTGGATGAAAAACATACGCAAATTAAACGGTCTACCACTCGGGCCCAGGAACTAGAATATGCATATTATTAGTAGATTTGGATAGAAAACACTCTGAAGTTTCTAAAACTGTTTGAATGGTGTCTGTGAGTATAACAGAACTCATATGGCAGGCAAAAACCTGAGAAAAATCTAACCAGGAAGTGGGAAGTCTGGTGCTTGTAGTCCTTTCAAGTCATTGCCTATTGAACACACAGTGACTTAGGGTTCATTTTGCACTTCCTAAGGCTTCCACTAGATGTCAACAGTCTTTAGAAAGTTGTTTGAGGCGTCTATGGTGAACAGAGAGCGAACAGAGGAAGTTGGAAGTTGTTGACCTAGGAAAGCAAATGAGTTCATTGGCGCGCATTCACGTGAGAGTTAGCTGCGTTCCAAAATGTTTTTCAAGACACTGGAATCGTCCGGTTGGATATTATTGAAGTTCTAAGTTAAAAAGGCCCTAAAGATTGATGCTATACAACGTTTGAGATTTTTGAACGAACGTAAATATAACTTTTTTTAAACTTTTCGTTGTGACATTTTGGGCGCGCTTCCTACACTTGGAGTAGCTTACTGAACGCGGAAACAACAAGGGGTTATTTGGACATAAATTATGGACTTTATCGAACAAAACAACATTTATTGTGGACCTGGGATTCCTGGAAGTGCCTTCTGATGAAGATCATCAAAGGTAAGTGAATATTTCTAATGCTATTTATGATTTTAGATGACTCCAAAATGGCGGGTATCTGTATTGCCTAGTGTATTTTTCTGACGGCAGTACTCAGATTATTGCAAAGTGTGCTTTCCCTGTGAAGCTTTTTTGAAATCTGTCACAGCGGTTGCATAAAGGAGATGTTCATCTATAATTCTTTGAATAACAGTTTAATATTTTATCAATGTTTATGATGAGTATTTTTGTAAATTGTTGTGCTGATTCACCGGCAGTATTGGAGGCAAAATATTTTCTGAACATCACGCGCCAATGTAAAAGGCTGTTTTTGGATATAAATATCAACTTGATCGAACAAAAA